>NC_085136.1:36546615-36794182 GCF_035046485.1 Aedes albopictus
GACTGTCAGGCCGCGCATATCCCTGCGCATCTCCGAGAACCTAGGGCATTCGAAGACGACGTGCGCCGGTGTTTCCTCCACGTTCACACACTCCGGACACAGAGGGGAAGACGCGTGACCGAATCGAAACAGGTACTTCCGGAAACAGCCGTGCTCGGACAGAAACTGCGTCAGATGGAAGTTCACCTCCCCATGCTTCCTGTTCACCCACGCCGACACATTTGGGATCAGTCGGTGGGTCCACCTTCCGTTCGCCGCATTGTCCCACTCTTGTTGCCACTTCACCAGCGAGTCCATTCTAGCAGCTGCTCTCGCATTCCTTGCGTTACTCCGCCGATAGCACTCGACGTCTTCCTCTAGGGTGATACAGATGGGCATCATCCCAGCGATAACGCATACAGCCTCCGACGAGATTGTTCTGTAGGCACTCGCGACTCTCATAGCCATGAGCCGGAACACACTGCCCAGCTTTCCACGGTTTCTCTTCATTTTTAGCGCCGGAGCCCAGGCTGGCACTCCATACCTAAGTATTGAGGTTGCAACATTTGCCAAGAGACGCCTCCTACTGCTTCGTGGACCGCCCGCGTTTGGCATAATCCTCGCTACTGTGTTAACCGCCTTCGCCGCCTTTTCGCAGGCGTAGTCAACGTGCGCGTTAAAGTTTAAGCGGTCGTCGACCATCACGCCCAGGTGCTTCAAAGCGCGCTGCGATGAAATTATCTCCTCTCCGATCGTGATCTCCAACCTTTGCACTGCTTTGCGGTTACTGACTACGAGCACTTCTGTCTTGTGATGGGCTATCTGCAGCTTCACTCCATTCATCCATCTTTCGACTGTGTCGATTTCCTCCGTTACCAGCACTTCGACTTTATCGATTGATTCGCCAGATACCGCTAAGACAACATCGTCTGCGAACCCCACGATAATGACACCTGCCGGAAGCTTCAGTGTTAACACACCGTTGTACATTGCGTTCCAGAGCGTAGGGCCAAGTATTGACCCTTGTGGAACACCTGCTGTCACTCTAAACGACCTCTGCCCTACGTTGGTTTCGTACACAAGGACTCTATTCTGGAAGTAGTTCCTTATAATCCTACACAGATAGTCGGGGACCCGCATATTATGCAGGGCTACGGCGATAGCTTCCCAACTGGCGCTGTTAAACGCGTTTTTAACGTCTATCGTTACCACGGCGCAGTAGTGATCTCCTCTCCGCTTTTGTAAGGATGCCCTTTCCGCCATCTCAACGACGGTCCGAATTGCGTCAACCGTCGATTTTCCCTTGCGGAAGCCGAACTGCTTCGTGGACAGCCCTCTAACACTTTCGGTATACTCGGTCAGCCTGTTAAGGATAATCCTCTCCAGGAGTTTTCCGAGCGTATCCAACAGACAGATCGGCCTGTACGATGCTGGATCTCCCGGCTGCTTTCCTGGTTTTGGCAGCAGCACTAGTTTTTGGACCTTCCATATATCCGGAAAGATGCCTTCCTCCAGGCATTTCTGCAACACTGACCTGAACATATCGGGATACTCCAGGATCGCTGCTTTCAACGCCACGTTGGGGATTCCATCCGGACCGGGAGCCTTCTTCACCTTCAATGCTTTCGCCACGGCAACGAGCTCGTCGTTGGAGACCAGTCGGTTTACGTCAAATTCCGCATCGCCCTCGCTGTACGGCGGTGGCCACGTTGTTGTATCGTGTTTTGGAAACAAACCCTCCACGATACCCTTCAGTTTGTCTGGGCACATTTCGACTGGCGTCATTGAGCCCTTCAGCTTTGCCATTATGATGCGGTAGGCATTTCCCCAGGGGTTAGCGTCGGCTTCCTGACATAGCTCCTTGTAACAGTTCGCCTTGCTCTGCTGTCTGTCTGTCTGTCTGTCTGTCTGTCTGTCTGTCTGTCTGTCTGTCTGTCTGTAATGGTCGTAGGGTGCGTGTACCAATTATGGCACTACCTAAGGATAGCTATTTATATCAAAATAACGAGAAGACCAACGAATATCATCAATAAGTTAAAAGACAGCTTAGTGTTCATACTTCACAGGAAAAATATTGAAACGGAGCCAAAACTACTTTTAGTATTTATTACAGCGTGTGCCAATGATAGGAACCCTGTACCAGTTATGGTTACATTTTTTAACTTCGGTTCCTTTTCGCACTATTTGCATGCATTCCTTATGGGGTTAGCCATAACTGGAACACTATGGCGAAAAAGGGTGCAAAGAAGCCGAAATTTTAAGGAAAATGATTTATTTCTACCATGATTTGAGCAAAATGTGGAATTTAAATGAGTGCGACCATCTTTTGTGAACGTGATCTGTTGTCCATAAAATTTTTCTTGTTGATTTACATCGTTAAAGGGTGAAAATCAATTATGGCGAAAAATTGGTACTATAGCCATAATTGGTACACTTACCCTATGTTGAAACCGCCATGTGCAATCACAGGATCGTGGAATATTGTCACATCAATGTTCTAATAGAGTAACAGTTAATTGCTAGTTATATAAATAAAGGTATCATCTATAAGCTTAACTATTTTCTCTGACAAACAATTTCAATAAATGATCGGTCTGGTGTGGTCAGCCAAACTTAGTTACAGACAAGTAATAACTTCTCTAATTGCAAAACTCTTCGCAAATTTTCTGCTGACATGGACCATCATCGTTTGGTCGTAACTCAAACGGAGATGAATGGGTATCCCTCACACAAACTGAAACGTTTAGTTTACTTGGACCCACCTATCGTGTTCCCGTTGGGCCCTTTATAGCCGATGCGGTAAACATACAGCCGTTCAGCAAGACAATGCCGGGGGTGTCGTTGAGGAATCTTTGTTGACTTCTCAGGTTTCAGGTGTTTGTGTTTGTTTTCAATGCAATGATAAGCAACTTCCATACAGTTTGGGACGTAAAGCCGAAAAGATGAAGTAGAAGACGCCTCGTTTAACCCATAGTATTAATTACAAAGCGTTTAAGCGTCTTACGGTCAGGACTTCTATGAGGACAGACAAATGGCTTGAGTTGGATGCTCTCATAAAGTGATTGAAGCATCTTCTTCACTTCACCACTATGTATCTTCGTTCAAGGGGTAGCTCTTTGCTGGTAGCAATCCATCAGTCGATTGTAATTTGTGGTTTAGTGGGACCGGCTCTGGCGTTGAAAGCTCATGTCTGGACGTCTACAATCAGTTTTATTGGATAATTTCACCGTTTAATCTTAATCGGTTCGTCTAATCCCCCAATTTAAAACTTACTTCCAGCCGATGGAGAAGACCACTCAGACAAAAAAGAACAGATTAAGAAAGTAAAGCGCATCACGTTTTCAATTAAGGCTACTTCACTGGTTGCAACTGAAAGCGAAAAACATCTTGCTAGCTGGGTAGTGTAGGGTAGGGCAGCCTAGACGTCCCAGAGATGTTTGTACTTTTGTTTTTGCTTCGATTCATCACAACAATTTCCAGCCACGCTGGTGACGTGCTCACGCAAGAACAACTTCTGATCCTAGGTGCTGTTTCTCGAATGCAGTAATTCTCAACCTGCTTCATACCAACCCTATTGTTGAGATTCACTTTAGAGTAGTTAGGAACCACTGCTCGGCGACCAACACGTCTCCCTCGTTCCTGCGCCAAGAGTGATTGTCTAACCGTACCGTAAATGAATGAGTCTCCTCTCCACCCCCGGTGAAGAATGCAAGGGCGGATGGGTGGTGTTTTGTCGCGTTTTCGGCTGCTGCAGAACCACCACCCACCCGCCACAAGCTCTTAGATAATTAAAGCGAATGGCTTTCGGTGTGTGCGGAAAAACAGCTTTGGGGCCAGCTTTTGCTTTCGTCTTCTTCTTCTTCTAATGCTACCCGCGTGGACCAGTCACGGAATGGTATCGTATCGCATGACTCTCAAATTAACAGCCAGCAACAGTGGCAAAGGAAAACTGGCTGCTCCTCCCCAGCCAGGATCCTAAATCAGAATAAGACAAACGTTCTTAAGTTTATTTTCCTGGCGATTGCTTCGTCAGCTCGAGTTGACAAAGCGGCGAGGTAATGGAAACCCAGGAAGAAAGAAATACGGCGAAAATAGGTTATTCTGTGGGAAATGATAGTTGAACTTTGGTCTTTTGTCTGTGACTATTCATGGAGGAAAGTGTTACGTCTTTGATGATTTTAAGTAAGTAAATAACTTCTCTTAGTTGTGAAGAACAAGTTTGTTATAAATTTGGTATTGAAATAATGGGGTTTGTTATGGCTTTCCTATTTTTGATATCTTACCTCATATCACTACCAATTGAACATGTTGGAGTATCAATAACATAGCTTGGTATGACCGTATTATTTTCTTCTTCTGATCGGTAGTACAGAAGGGAACCTGTACCTGAAATAAATAACTCTAAAATTTCTAATAGTGACACTTCAGGCATATTCTTAAACAGTAATAGGATTCTTCTTAGGAATGTGCAAAACCTGTGCAAAACCTGCCAAAAAAACTAACGATCGTTTAAGTAAAAGATGAAGGCCACTGCAACGTGACAAACATTCTTCACCGACGACGCCAAGGAAGACCAAGGATCTCTTCGGCTAAACGTTGGATAAGAAACTTGTTATACTTTATAACTTGATTGCCAGTAAACTCTGAATTTTCCCACTCGGCAAAAAGTGTTTGCGAGGTGTTTTTGCGCCGATTCTAGTTTGTCGTCCGGTTTTCCCTCGGCTCTGCCGTCAAATAGGGTAGGGGTTGAGATGAGAGAAGTTTTACTTCAGCCGAGTGGACCATCAGTTTGTCACCGACTGAACGATGGTGAAGGTTGTCGTTGGCGTCATCGTTGTTGTCCTTTCAAAACGGCGACGGATGATGGTGGAAATCGTTGCATATGATTAGCAGCAAGTACGGCGCCTCAACAAGCGTAACTTATCAACGGTGAACATTTTGCCAGATAGCTTGTGAAAGTCAACAGACAGTTTAGAAAACTGTGTATACATTGAAATTTATGTTTGTCAACTTAGTTTTAGATGCATCAGTCATTTTAAAACTCATTCACGCTAAGCATTGTATCAGCTGCACAAATACTTCAGTGGAAGCAAACATCAATCACCACAACACCAAATGCTTTTATCACTCGTATGGAAAATGCAACCAGTGGTGATGAACATGTTTTTGCTACATCTCCTATATAACAACACTGTATGCGAAATGAAACTCGATTGGCTCGGTATCGGAATTTGAAGGGTATGATTTATTTGCGAAGAGATCCGAATGATCTTGGTTGGTCGGCGGTCTACATAGAACTGCACGCAAAAACGGCTACGCTCAAAAATGTGTTCGACCTGCACATTTTTAGTAAACATCCATGCCGCACATGACTGTGTTGGAAACACACATTTTTTTTAAATTGCTCGTACGCTCACATGAGCATGTATTTTGCAATAATTTCGACATGGCAAACTCACTGGGCTTATAAACCACCTTCAAATACCGAAAAATATTGATATTTTGCAAAAATGTGATCGTACGAGCAATTTTAAAAAATGTGTGTTTCCAACACAGTCCCTGTGCGGCATGGGTGTTACTCAAAAATGAGAGTTTTTATTTTAGAGAGTGGCAGGCCTGGCTATTCTATACTAATTATACAATACGCACAGAAGCGCACAGAGCACAATTGGGGATACGAAAGAGCTTTCGCTCCCCTATCGGATGGAGAGATGATCAGAGAGGCTTATTGTTGTGCGAAAAGAAGTGAGAGCGAATTTACAATTAGGGTGATTCAAAATTAATCCTATTCTTAACAAACACATTTTATGATTTTATGTTAATTACTACTACTATTGCTTGTGCAGAATAGTTGTTGATTAGGAACATGGTCGTGAATTGAATGCATGTAAAGGCTTACTTACCTTACCTTACCGATCAGGCTAAGGCCAGGGTGACCTCTGCTGTACATAGTAGCTGCCTCCATTCCACTCGGTCCATGGCTGTTTGTCTCCAGTTCCGCACTCTGCGTAGGGTCCGCAGATAGTCCTCCACGTGGTCGACCCACCTAGCTCGCTGCGCTCCACGTCTTTTTGTACCGGTCGGATGACTCTCGAGAACCATTTTAATCGGGTTGCTATCCGACATCCTGATGACGTGACCCGCCCACCGTAGCCTCCCGATTTTCGCGGTGTGGACGATGGTTGGTTCTCTCAGCAGTCTTAGAAGACAACCGGTCTAATCAGCTTCTTGTAGATAGTTAACTTCGTGGTAGGGGTCGTCCGTAAATGACGTAGCTTTTGGGAAGGGAGGGGGGTGTCTGTGATTTTGTGACGAAGTGTGACGATAGGGGGGTTTCATGATATGCTACGTAGCTTTCTACTAAGCTTAATAAAAATTTTACTTGCTTTAAGTATCATTATCCAGTAAATAAAAAAAATGTATATATTGCATGATCTGTTTTTTCCATCACATTAATGTTTATACCAAATAAAGGACATAAATGCCGGCTTCCTTTTATAAGACGTGCAGCTATCGAACGCAACAACTGTATCTGAGAAAATGGTTTTAAAGTCCTGCGTAAAGAATAATGAATAATGAAAGAATAATGTGTATGAAAATAAATTTCGCTCAAATGCTTTCAACGATCATTAGTTTGCTGCTTGCTATAGGGCAATGCCCGCTGCTAAGGCTGCAAAGGAAAAAAGTTTTTGGCATTATGGCATTATTCCAGGAGTGCCTTATATACAGTGTATCAAACAATTGTCCGTACAGCAATTTTTTGGTCAAAATAATTTTTCATTCAAACGTTCATAACTTTTTTATACGTCAATCAAAAACGCTAAAATTTTGACCAATTATAATCCATATATTGAGTCTCCATTGGTAAAATTTTGAGCGAAATCGAATTAGTTTTCTGAAAGTTATAGAATTTTTAGTTAAGGGTAACTCTCGCTGAGACCGTCCCACTATTTACACCATGTCTTCAAAAATGTTTAAGGTGGCGATTTTCTGAAAGTCCTCCCCAAAAAAGTAAGGAAAATGCATTTGGTTAATCAAATTGGTGGACCCCCCCGTTAGTTAGAGCCACAAGCATTTTGGTGAACCCCTCGATTTTGGTCAATTGTTTGCTCATTTAAACCGTTATAACTCGAAAGTTTCGCCAGAAACTACTTTAAAACTATAGGTTGTTGGAAAGTGAAAAGATAGAGGTACTCTTTGCAGTTATAAAAAGTTTAGTCGGCCATATTGATTTCGGCCGCCATCTTGAATTTATGTACCAAAACATTTTTTTCACCATGTTGGCAACCACCGATTTTCAAATTTCTTGCGTCAATCGAAAGCTGGGACATTTTTACACAACATATCGGAAAATTTAGAGATGTATCTTTTTCCTATCAAAAGTTATCTGCACTTTTGTAAATCATGACACGTTTTCTCCGTACATTTCCATGCGCACCGGCAATGACACGCAACAGCATCAAAGTTGGCGCCTGCTTGTATACACAAACGCACCTGCAGCAAAATTAGGGCAAATCAGAGGATCGTTCTCATTTTTATCTGTTTCTCAACTATGCGGGCATTGCTTTTTAAACTTTTTTGGTGTTTTGAAAAGCTGAAACTTTCAACTTTTCATAAGGGGATTCAGATTGAGAATAAATGTTCGTAAACACTGTGAAATAACGCTGCATTTATGTAAACAATCGGCACCTGGCCCAGTGCGCAAAAGTGGCATGATTCACAAAAGTGCAGATAACTTTTGATAGGAAAAAGATACATCTCTAAATTTTTGATATGTTGTGTAAATATGTCCTCGCTTTCGATTGACGCAAAAATTTTTAAAATCGGTGGTTGCCAACATGGTGAAAAAACAGTTTTGGTACATAAATTCAAGATGGCGGCCGAAATCAATATGGCCGACTAAACTTTTTATAACTGCAAAGAGTACCTCTATCTTTTCACTTTCCAACAACCTATAGTTTTAAAGTAGTTTCTGGCGAAACTTTCGAGTTGTAACGGTTTAAATGAGCCAACAATTGACCAAAATCGAGGGGTTCACCAAAATGCTTGTGGCTCTAACTAACGGGGGGTCCACCAATTTGATTAACCAAATGCATTTTCCTTACTTTTTTTGGGAGGACTTTCAGAAAATCGCCCCCTTAAACATTTTTGAAGACATCGTGTAAATAGTGGGACGGTCTCAGCGAGAGTTACCCTAAAACTTGTAAGATTTTCGAACACATTTCCTAAACATTATATCTCAATATGTTCTCGATGAACCTTTTTCCATCTTTTTTGTGTTACAGCTTATACCTAAGGCTTTCATATGCAGCTTCGTTCGGGGTTTTATATTCACTACAAAAAATATGAAAAATCTGTATATGTTCAGAGATTTTTTGGAAATTTATAATATTTTGATCAATAAAAGTGCCAAGTGTTTTCAACTTTTTTAAACTCTCTTAATGTAATATTTTTATACAGGACCTACTAAACTACATATGGAGAGTAGGTCCTATGCAATTTTCGTTCAGTTAATGCACTTTTATTGGTGGAAAGCGTTTGGCAGACTATATGTGCAAAATATGATAATTTTATATATATCGTCAACTACATGAGCACATTTTTCATATTTTTTGTAGTGAATATTAAACATCAAACGTAGCTGCATATGAAAGCCTTAGGTTTAATCTGTAACACAAAAAAAAATTGAAGAAATTTCATCGAGAACATATTGAGATATAAATGTGTTCAAAAATCTTATAAGTTTTACTAAAAGTTCTTTAATTTTCATTCGATCTCGCTCAAAATTTCACCAATGGAGCATTAATATATGATTCATGATTGGTCGAAATTTCAGCGTTTTTGATTGACGTATAAAAAAGATATAAACATTTGAATGAATAATTATTTTGACAAAAAAATTGCTGTACGGACAATTGTTTGATACACTGTAGTTTCTACATATCTTCATTGGAGTATTTATCCATACATTTCTTGAGGAGCTTCTCTAGCAGCTTTGTAAGAAATTTCTCATGGTGTTCTTTATAGGTTTCCCCAATAGGAGAAGGATAACATTTTCACAGGAATTCCTACTTGGAAACCCAGAAAAAGCTTCTGAAAACATCCCTAAAGGATTTGGAGGAATCTCAAAAGGAATCCATCAAGGAACTTCCTGAAGAATTTCAGAAGAAACTCCAGGAGGAATCTTGAAAGGAAATCAAGAGTTCCCGGAGCAATTCTAGATGGAGCTTCCAAAGAAATCTTGAATAAACTCCTGGAAGAATCTCAGAAGGAGCTATTTGTAGAGTCTCAGAACGAACGCGTGGTTAAATTTCTAAACAAATCACGGAAGAAATTATTGAAGGAATCCCGGAAGAAGTTTCCGAAGGAATCCCGAACATTTTGGGGAATCCTGGAAGATATCCAGATAGCACTCCTGGTGAAACCTTAGAAAGAAAATCCTGAAAGAATTCCAAAAGGAGTGAATGGGGGGATGCCGGAAAAAGTTCCTGGAGGTGTCCTGGGGAAAAATCCTGGATAAATCCCAGAAGAATCTAGGAAGGAATTCCTGAAGGAATCCGAAAAATAACTCCTGGAGGAATCCCAGAAGCAACTCCTGCAGGGGTTTCGAAAGAATGCCGAAGGGGTTTCCTACAGAGATCTCGGAATTAATATCAGAGTGAATTCTTGAAGAAACTCCTGAAGGAATCCCGAAAGGGACTTATTCAGGAAACCCAGAAAAAAGTTCTGATAGAATCTCAAAAATAATTCCGTTTGAAATTCCTGAAGAGATGTCCGAAGAATCTGCTGGTGAAACGGAGGAGAAGAAAACCTTGAAAGAACTCCCGAAGGAAACCATGGATAAACTTTAAGAAAAACCTTAGAAAATAAAACTCCCGGAGAAATCCCAGAAGGAACTTTTAGTGGAATCGAAGAACTCCGGAAAGAGTTCTTGGAGGGATCTCTGGAAGAACCCCTGAAGGAATACAAAAGGAGGAAATCTCAAATGGAATCCCAATGGAAATTCTTGGAGAAATCCCAAAAGGGAAGTTCTGGAGGAATTAAAAAGGGAGGAATTCTCAAAAATGGGAATCCTGAAAGAAACTCCCTGAGAAATTCCAGAATGAACTGCTGAAAGATTTTAGAAGAAACTCCTTCAGGGTCCTTTAAATGTCGTGGTGAATTTTATTCAAATGAAACCAAATTTATATTCTTAATAGATTTATAAGTGAGCAAACTAATATGTTCGAAGGAGCTCCTAGGTTAATATGGTATTGAACTGTATTGAGAGCATCTACTTACTGTTATTTGGCATGAAGCAGTACGATGGGTGGTTTTATTGAGTCATTAGCTTTGGTGATATTCTCCTATGATTGCACCTATGGTCTTGATGTTGGCGATCTGAAACTGGCAGTCGGAAATGTTTTTTTTTCTGTATTAACGAAATTTTTGCCCTTTTTCATCTCAGGACCCACGCTTTACTTTCCTTCCGAAGGAAGAACTCACATTTTGCGAGTTTGTCGGGAGTGGGATTCGATTCCAGGTCCTCAGCGTGATAGTCATGTGCCTTAACCATCACACCAGACCGCTCCACAGTCGGCAATGTTTTCTAGCTATTGTTTTTTTTTTTTCATAATAGTCGTTAAATCTATAGATTAACGGCTACGCAGTCTTAGGGTTCAAAAAACGAGTTTTATTATTCACCCGTCGTTTCGACACGGGGATAGTGTCTTCCTCAGGGGGAAAATAAATATTAACGAGGAAGACACTATCCCCGTGTCGAAACGTCGGGTGAATAATAAAACTCGTTTTTTTGAAGCCTAAGACTGCGTAGCCGTTAATCTATAGAGTCAAGATTACAGTCGATTCCCAACAGCAATAATCGTTAAACATACAAGTTAAAATTGAAATCAGAACTAGTTTTTTCGATACTTACTTTTTGACATGAAAATTTTGTTAAGGTGGGGGGGGGGTTGTTCAACAAGCTACGTCATTTATAGGGGGGTATCCAAATTTGTAACGGAATGCTACGAAGGGGGAGGCGTTATTGAAAATCGCTTAAAAAAGCTACGTCATTTATGGACGCCCCCTTACTTCGTGTTGTCGTTTTGAAATCGATGAACAAATGATGTGTGGGCACGTTGTATTCGTGGCATTTCTGCAACACCTGACGGATGGCGAACATCTGGTCCGTTGTAACGCGTTGGTTGGTTGGTGTTTAGGTTGCCGAAAAACTTTGCTGAAAACGGCACACTTCTAGCTTGAGCTTTTTTGACACTAGGCACCACCTAGTGGATTATACACGAGCCATACCCAACTAACAATCACTTATTTAACAGGCACCATTTTGACGAATTAATTTAGCATGATTTTGAATAACATTTGAATTATTTTCACGTACAACCTGTGTTCGGGTTTTGGTCACACAAATTTGGAGAAGTTATAAAGCATCATGTTGTGCACCAATTTTTTTTTTTTGTTGCTTAAAGCGTTTAACAAATGTACAAGAAAGTTGTTATTAAGCTTTGGCAAAAATGACTGAAAATTTAAAAAAAAATGCAAAAATGTTGAACTCTCACGAGCAATTATTTGCTCTCATGTTGAGAACACCTATTATGAAATAAGAATTACATATAAAATTACCTATATCCGGATAAAAACTCGAGACCTGTCGATTGCCAACCGCGTGCATTTCTATCTGCACCATCCTAGAGATGGTGAGATGCAGCACCCAAAGCAAAACATAATCTTCCCATGACTCAATAATGATCACTCCTGAACTTGTATTCAGCAGTGGTCAATTAGCACAGCACGTGGTAATCAACTGAACAACGCCTTATACTTCAACAGCTGTTCAGCCCAAAACACGTGTTTTCCATTCTGATTTCGCTGTCAGTATTTTTATCGCACGGTGAGAAAACTTGTATCGAATGCGGCCAAAAAGTGTTGGTCCTTATTGAAGATATTGTTTCCAGACGAACGAATTGCGATATGAATATGTTTTTATTTTTATTATTAAATATCGATCTTTAAAAAGGTATGACAATATGTGGTACGGTATGGTCTTGGACATGGTGCATTCTCAGCATCTGTTCAGGTAATTTACTCATGCTCAGTCGAAGATCCGCTAAGCAATTTTTTTATTCATGTTTTTGTCATGGAATCTTGATATAATGTTCAATAAATAGTGTACAGGGTGTATACTATGTTTTCATACAACTTTTCATCGTTGTGTAGCTGCGCTCCATGTGCATTCTGTGTATTGGTATTGGTGTCAGCTTTAGCCTCATATACAGGCTATCCAACGCGCACGGTGTCGACTTGCTCTCATTTGTTGTTTATTTACCGCGCACGATGAAGGAGTACCGCGACGTCGTAGTAAAGTTGTTTGCGAGAGGTGAGCGACCCGGCGACATATTCCGTCGGTTGAAATCACACGGGGTGAAGCGGGATTTCATCTATTACACCATCCGTCGGTACCGGGAGACGGGCTCGACCAAGTACCGTGTGAAATCCGGGCGGCCGCGTTCGGCGAGAACGCCAGCAGCCATCAAGGTGGTGAGGGAGCGGATTCGTAGAAATATGAACCGCTCGATCAGGAAGACTGCTGCTGACCTGAATGTGTCGATCAGGACTGCTCACAACATCATGACGAAGGACCTGGGATACAAGCCTTACAAGAAACGCAAGGTTCACGGGCTAACGGAGGCTACAACGAAAAAGAGGCTGGACAGAAGCAAACTGATACTTTCGCGGCACGCAGGTCAGGAGTTTGTGTTTTCTGACGAGAAACTTTTTGTCTTGCAACAGCCACACAATGCCCAAAATGATCGACTGTGGGCGCCGACGCTGGCCAGCATCCCTCCGTCCCAGATAAACATCCCACGGTTCCAGAGCGCCGCTTCTGTGATGGTTTGGGGGGCCGTATCCAGGCGTGGGAAGCTCCCACTGGTGTTTATCGAGAAAAACGTGAAAATCAACGCCGCGTATTATAAGACCGAGGTTCTGGAGAAGGTTGTGGCCCCGGGTCTTCGGGGCCTCTACGGGAACGACCATTACGTCTTTCAACAGGACGGCGCACCGGCCCACACGGCAAATATCGTCCAAGCATGGTGTCGGGAGAATTTGACCGATTTTCTCGATAAGACTTTGTGGCCTCCCAGTTCCCCGGACCCTAATCCCCTGGACTTTTATGTATGGTCGTACATGCTGGCCAAGCAGAGTGAACATCGAGTGAGCACTATGGACCAATTTAAGAAGCTCATTTCCAAGATCTGGGACGAGATGCCGATGGATCAGGTGCGTGCCGCGTGCGATTCTTTTTAGAAACGTCTCAAGCTCGTGGTAAAGCACAAAGGCAGGGTGCTCCCAGCAAATATGTCTTAAAGATTCTCAATAAACATGGTTTCAATAAAAATAGACTCAGAAAAGAAAATCTTGCATTTTTATTTTTTTACCACATTTTTAAACTGTATGAAAACATAGTATACACCCTGTATAAGGATGTTTACGGATACTTGAAATGTGTCAATTTCTGAATGCTGTTTGGTTATCTAAGTGACTGTGGGAACATTATTCAGTAAACAGACAGCACTAAAATGTCAAATGCATCGATCCAAGCGTCTCGTACAATCGAACTGCTGCGGAATTAATTAAGGTACAAGATATCTTGTTACAGACTAATAAAAATAAATAAATGCCTCATTTTTACGTTGATAACGTCTATTGGCACTCAATGTTCAACTACATAATTCTATTCTGTTTTATTTTATGTGATTCGTTTAAAATTTCGTTTCTTTAATAGCTTGGTTGTCTAAACGGTTTTAGCACAAACCCATTTAAATGGGTTTGTGGGTTTAGCCATGATTTATCCCATAATCCGAAAAAAGTTCCTAGTCAAACTATGGGCTGAAGGCGTTTATTTGACAAGTGAAAAGCACATTGTTCAGGAGCATACGCTTATCGATACATCAGCTTAATAAGATGCAGACAAATGTTTTGTTAAACTCTTTTGTTAAGGAATCAATGTTTGTCGAATAAATTTCTTGTTAAACTTTTGAAAAGTGTTTTAATTTATCATTGTTGATACCGATGATGAAAGTCGAACATTGACTATTTTCTCAATTGAAAAATCATTTAAACAGTAATGTGTAGAGCATAATTTTAGTTCAGCTATCATTACCATTATTGAGCAACAATTCAGCAAGCTTTCTTGTTTGTGACTTGCTAGTTTGTGAATTATTAATTGGGTTGACTAAATTGTCAGATAGTTCATTGCTCACTGAACAACTTTGGCGAAGCGGCATCATTCTATCTCATCAGGATTTTAAGTTATAGAGGTTTGAACACTTCTGACACTGGTGCCATCTAGCGGAAGAATTTTGAACCAAGGTTGTCCTTGCCAGAAGGTTCTGAGCCTGCTGAATAAATTTTCCATACAGAGCATTCTTTCAACTCGACGGGATCTTGAGGTATACGTTGTGGCCATTTTAGGTACCCCAAGGAAATCCTGAATGGCTCCGGAATCATGTGGACCAGGTACGCTTGTCCCCGGAATTTTAGAGTAGAGGGAGTTTTTCGGGAAGTTGTGAAATTTTCATCAAAATCCGTCGAAAAACAAAAAAAAATAATGACAGTTTTTGTGTTTTTCCGAAGGTGAAAAATGTATGTTTACTGGATTTTATTCTCTTACCGTCACCACAGGTTTCGATGAGTGATTTGTTCCTTATTTTTCACTATACTGCCGAGCAACAACAATCAACGTCATTACCTACAGTTGGTGTGCAATTGTAGCGAATTGTATCCGCTGATAAATTACCGGCATCTCCCATCAGCTGTTTTACCACGAGAAATGACAAATATGACGCATGCGCCGAAATATGGTTGGAATACATACTAACACGCTCCGACACAATCTAGTACTTCAGTTGGTTTGACGGTGGGTTACCGTTTGTTCCTTGTGTATAGATAGATAGCTATATTCCTCGCTATATTCTACATTCTACATGGAAGCAAAACGGATAAAACTCCGCGGGATTGGTTGATAAGAGTTCGGTTTTCATCTACAAGTTCAAGTTCAATCTCATTTATCGCTTTTGGGCAATGAATATAAGACTGCTGTGACCACCCACTATAGACGAGTGCATCGATGAACTGAATTCATCGTGGTCTGAGAATTTTGACACTAGAGCGGGGCCATTCCCAATCAGAATTGTTCGATTCTGATTGGAAATCGTGCACTTCTGATTGGAAGCGGCCCCGATCTAGTGGCAAAATTCTCGGACCGCGATGAATTCAGTTCATCGATGCACTTGTCTATTGTGCCACCTACCTATGCATGTAAGCGAGTTCATTATATGCATTTTAGTTATGGCAAACTGGCACCACTGGCGCCTATTGTTCGTCGCCCCACCAAATTGGAAATCGTATATAACCGAAACATACATTCCATTTTGCTCCTTCTCGACGAGATGATACTGATGATGGGCTACTATGAAAACGACCAGCTAACTGAAGTTCGCTAAGGTTAATGTAAAACAAACAACTGGACTGATGGATGAACACGTCGTCTATGACAAGGGCCAACTACCGATAACGATGATGAGTGCGTAGTTGGGAGCGGTCGGTATCGTCGTCCGTCCATCCGTCAGTCATACACGGACGATTGAATGCAAATGGTCCATAGAAGAAAGACCAGTGCTGGATTTTGTCAGGATGTTGGATTTTTGCCTACATTGGTACTGGGAGTCTTTGTTTGCGTGGCAGGTTCTCGGTGAGCCGCTAAGCCCATGGCAATGCATTGGATGAGATTTTTGATTTTATTTCTTGACTGGATCATTCCATTTTATCACTTGTGCAATGTAACAGTTCTTTAATGTGTAGATTCACTGTACTCCACTCCTTTTTTTCTATTTTCCGCACTATTTTCTGGATAGGTAATGATACTACAAAAAAAATGGCTAAATCTCATTGAAGAAGCTTTAAAGCTTAAGGTTCATTCGCCTCTGTGGCCTGCTTGGTTGTAGGAAGAACATCGATGAAGTTGTTTTCCCACCGTAGGCTCCCATTAACCACAACTTGTAATGTATGCGTTGAATCGGAATCCTTTCCGAAGAAATTCAATCTACGCGTGAGTCAGAACAAACCCAAACCATTGCCCATTAGCATTCAATATTTAGTATTACTCCTTTAGGAGGGGGTGGCGGCCATGACAAATAACTTAAGTATTGGAACCGGTACATTTGTTCCTCCGACAGTCAGTCGAACGAGCGAACGACGTACGTCATCAGCCTCAATTAGGACACACCAGAGCACACATATCTTGGCAGGTTCATCTCCTGCCTGTTCTTCCCGTCGCGTCGTCGTTTCTCCAACATCGGTGTCTTTGTGGGGCCTTGTATCAGCCCATCACCGTAAATCCCTCTACTCAGCAGCTGATGAATCGTTTGTGTTTGACCTTCTATCCCTCTTTTTTTGTACTAGGTAGGTAGGAAGCTAGCTACTTCAAGGGGAGCTTTTTGGAAGCTAATGCCCGGTGTTTTGAGCATAAAGGTGACGATTTGAACCAAGCCAATCAGAGCCTTATGAAGAAAGCTGAGAAATGTCTTAGAAGAGAACACTTCCACCTTTGAATTTCCTAGAATTTTAGTACGTTATCTTTACTTTGTTATTAGCTACCTCTTAGTATGTAGGGTACCCGTTACTCATTCCATTCCCTAATAACTGTTTTTATTATTTTACTCTCTCATGTCTCCCGTATCATTTTTTTTATTGTCTGTTATTCAACCCCTTTTCGCATTTTACTTTTTTATTTTTGACTTCCATGTTGTTTATAAAAATTTTATAGGAATTTATGCTTTTAAGCAAGAATCGAATTCAATCAAATCGAATTAAAAGATAGAATTAAAATGCATTCAATCCCGTTTATCTGCAAAGCAGAACGCTTCATTTTAACATCAATGTGCGATAGGTACTTAACGAAAAGCAACGAATCAACCAACAACAAAAAATCTGTCCAGTAAAGCGATGCCATGAGCGATGCTGAGGTCCGTCCAAAGTATCATCAACCATGTTTGAGCATAATCGCCCCTAAATCCAAGCTCTGTGTCGGAAGTATTTCATCTAACGAACCGAGGAGCTTCCATAGCAAAAGCAAAATGCCTCCGGCGTAGCAGCTGGGTCGTAGGGGGTGCTATCGCTCTAGTTCCTTATTCAATGGAATGCATATTGACAACTGTTGTATACACTAAATATTGACTTGACATCTGAAGGAACTCCACGTTAAAAACCCCCATATCAGCCAATGAGCATGTATTGTGCTGTAAACCGTTCGACATAGTGAAACTGTGGGCCGCATGTGGTCCTCAAGTGAGTTTGGTACGGCTCGACAATTGATTTGCAAAGATATTCAGGGGGATCCAAGGGAAATTTAAGAAAGTTTCAGGCAAGTTCAGAATGGTTTCAAGCAGTTTCATGGTTTCTGGTGATATAAGAGACAAATCCCCTGGAACGCACCTGAAACCCCTTGGAACGTCTCTGAAACATCATAGAAAGTCGCTGAAACTTTCTGAAACACTCTAAAAGCCCCTGAAGATCCTTGAATCCCCATAGAACGCTTCTGAAACCACCTGAAACTTCATGGAACGCTTTTGAAAGCTCCTGGAACACTCCTGGATACCCCTGAAACACCCATGGGAGCCTCTTAACCCCTTAGAATACATACCCCAGAAACGCATCTGAGAGAGCCCCTTGAAAAATTCCCCATATGATTTGCCCAACAATGCCTCTAGGACGTTTTACTGAAATTCGTCCAAAAATCACCTGTGAAATCCGCCGATTGCTCGTAACAATCACCCAGCATACTGCACTCTGAGGACGCACAACCGACTGCTTAGCGCGCCTACTGAGAACTGTGGCGAGTGCTTGATTGGGTACAGACTGTCACCAATATAGCAATAACAGCCACATTATAGGCTGGCCCAAATCATAGGCTGATCCATACCACACATCTCCCCTCTTCTCTCATGTTTTTATTGAAATAAAACTTCTAATAAAAACAAATAGGTAAATGCTATGATTTTTTTTGAATTCGGTATTCTTTCGATTCTTTCGGCATAGAACTCTTTTTTTTCTTTCAGAACCTGAAAAATTCATCTTATTTTATGCGGTTACTTATATCGTCACTGTCATTATAAACATATTAATCAAAATCCGTAATTACCAACCCCGGCTCATACATTTTTTTATTCTTTATCACTTAACCATAATTGACAGCTCTTTTGTCCACTAGGGTACTACGTGAGCGATTCCAATTGGCAGTTGCACTTACACTTTGTACAGCGGCTAAATGTATTCTATTCTAATTCTACTATATCAAACTGGTGCTTTTGTGCTGCTTCCACTTCTCTACCATATCCACGGTAGAATGATGAGCACGATGATGTAGATGTGTGGCTGCTGTTCCTTTTGCATTCCAATTGGGAGTCGTCCATTATGAATTGCGGTTCACCGATATCCAAATGCCGGGTCCGTTAGAGCTATATGCTCCGAAGAGGGTCAGATGTCAGCTGCTCTTGGGGGGAAGAGCAACTAACGAAAAATTGTAAGTGCCGAGACTGGGATCGAACCCATAACCATCCGCTTATGAAGCGAATGAGTGGACCACTGCGCCACGGGCCCCGACAAGCATACAACTTTCGAGCGATCACTATTCCAGTCATATGGAAGACATCTACTTCTTCTTTATGGCTCTACGTCCCCACTGAGACTTGGCCTGCCTTGCTGCAACTTAGTGTTCTTTGAGCACTTCCACAGTTATAAATTGAAGGGCTTTCTTTGCCTGCCATTGCATGAATTTGTATATTGTGAGCCAAGTACAATGATACACTATGCCCAGGGAGTAAAAAATTTTCCGACCGGAATGGGAATCGAACCCGCCGTTTCCAGATTGGCGATCCATAGCCTTAACCACTAGGTTAACTTGATACTCATCTACATGTTTTAATCATTCTCTGAGCCTCCGTGGCTTTATCGGATAAATGAATAAACACAATCCTTTTGCTGAAAAAAAACTCCATATTGTTACAGAATGTGTGGCCATCTTGAGCTACCTGCGAATTCACTTTTCCCTTAGGCTGAATTCATTCAACGCATAGTCATCTCCAGCAACATGCAATTTCTTTTCATACTGCGTGGTCATCCCGAACGACACGCGAATTCACCTTTTCCTTAGGTTGAATTCATTCAACGCATGGTCATCCCGAGCAACATGCAATTTCTTTTCATACTGCGTGGTCATCCCGAACTACACGCGAATTCACCGTTTCCTTAAATGAATTCATTCAACACATGGTCGTCCCGAGCAACATGCAATTTCTTTTCGTACTGCGTGGTCATCCCGAACTACACGCGAATTCACCTTTTCCTTAGGTTGAATTCATTCAACGCATGGTCATCCCGAGCAACATGCAATTTCTTTTCATAGTGCGTGGTCATCCCGAACTACACGCGAATTCACCGTTTCCTTAAATTGAATTCATTCAACGCATGGTCATCCCGAGCAACATGCAATTTCTTTTCGTACTGCGTGGTCATCCCGAACTACACGCGAGTTCACCTTTTCCTTAGGTTGAATTCATTCAACGCATGGTCATCCCGAGCAACATGCAATTTCTTTTCATACTGCGTGGTCATCCCGAACTACACGCGAATTCACCGTTTCCTTAAATGAATTCATTCAACGCATGGTCATCCCGAGCAACATGCAATTTTTTTTTACAATGTGTGGTCATACTGAACTACACGAGAATTCACCATTTCTTTAGACTGAATCCATTTAACGCATGTTTTGAACTGCAATGTTTTCCAAATGCACATTGGCTGCATTTCGCAAATATTGGCAGATTGCATGCTGTATTGTCAGATAACATACGGTGGTTCTGTTTTTTTATTCATTACATCATAAATAAACAACATCCAGTAATTTTAACTTTTTCTTCTTTATGAACTTTGAGTTTTCGCGTAAAATATTGCACTATATCATTGCTTTAAAAAAATCGAAATCTGTTACGCTATCTCGCATAATTCTACAAATTCCAATACTGCTCGTACTGCACACATCCTATCTGGAAATTATTTTATAATACTCTAAAACAAAATTAGTGAGTGTACCCAACCGATCAACTAATCAGAACTTTATTGAATTACTCTGAATGCTTCCAAAAAATTTGGGTTTTTAATAGTATCCCTATTATCGCATAATCATAACCTTCTTCCAAAATTTTCGAAATCTAAAATTTCATAACTTTTTATGCTTATGGTACATAACCATATGTAAAATGCGTTCAAAGTTTGTATAGGGATATTTCTTTAGTTTGGGACGACATGCGATTTTATCCATTTATTCCATCTTTTTATCCGTGGAAATTAAAACGATTAGGTTTATGTGACTATCAAACTAATGTATAGAAATGCAAAAAAAAAATTGTATCATACTTGAAAAAACATGTGTTCTTTCGACTACACTATAGAAAATAGAAATATTTCAATCGCAATTCAACTCAATTATTGAAATTGAAAACCAATAATGGGATATCTGCAGCCTATGAGTCACATGATTTGCAAGACTCAACTTCTGTGTTAGTACTTCTTTTCCTTCACAAAATTTTAGTGAAGTAAAATGTAAACCACTGTTTATATATAAACCCAGCCATCCAAGTATTTGCAAAACACAAAATTTCACAAATTTGTGCACCTACACCACTTTCATATTTGCCGAGCACAAAAATGCTTCGGTGGTCCGAACCTGAGACGTCCGCACCTTCTTCGTCATTATTTTTCAATTTCACACAGAATAAGTGGCATCAAACAAAAAGCACGAAAACTGACGTCGTCAGTTGTGGTGGCTGCTTAGACAACCAATACTAACGCCTTCATAAGAACTTCGCTTGTTTTACAAAACCGCTTGTGAAACGCACTAAAGGGTGCTGTTATAGGTGGTTATAGTTACGCGTGCGCATGTGTGAACCCACAAAGCCTAATATCAATAACAACAAATACCTTGGACGGCAAGCTCGCACGCTTGGTTTGACGCGGCACTATAACAGCGCACTTACCCTAGTTTAGCTTACGCAACATAAACACAAAAACGAACCGATCACGCCAGACGCTCTTCACACTTCCATCAGGGAGAGTGAGCGCACGTCAAACTCAAACAAACTACACCTACCTTCCGTTCATCGAACCATACACGAGTAGCATTCCCAGTCAACACTAACACACTCACAAAAGATCAGCAGCCGGCCTACCCTGCTGCTTGCATCTCTCCTGCTTTCCACGGCCAAGTCGGCACACACCATTTTTTTTTTTTCGGATGCGCTTACGCCTTCCCGTTTCATTTTTTCAATTGCACTTCTCACTTTAAACACTTCACTGAACTTACACAATCATCACAATCCCGGTTAAAGCAGTTATGCTGGGTGATTTGTTTTAAGACATTTGTGAATTTTTAATCGAAAACCTGGCAGGTTCGCCAATGTGAAATCCGCCGATTGCTCGTAACAATCACCCAGCATACTGCACTCTGAGGACGCACAACCGACTGCTTAGCGCGCCTACTGAGAACTGTGGCGAGTGCTTGATTGGGTACAGACTGTCACCAATATAGCAATAACAGCCACATTATAGGCTGGCCCAAATCATAGGCTGATCCATACCACACATCACCTACCAGCGATTCTTTCAGATTTCTTTCCAGAAAAAAAACTTGTCAATATTCTTAGAAAATGTTTTCAAATACTGACTCCTGAATCCTTACAGGCTTTCGGAACTGAAAATGAAGTGTCCCACTGTGATCGTGGTCCGAGAAATACTTAGTCTGAAGCCCATCGGTGATGGTGTTCTAGTCGCGGTGAAAAAGAAACTGAAGGCAAGCGTCATAAATAGCAATCTTTTTGGAGTAACGTTGAACAATTATGGGTGCGTATCCAGTTTTTTGGACGTACCCTGTTTCTGTGCGGCATCTACGTTTCTCCTGATCGAGCTCGCGATGAAAATATTATCGAAACCCACCTGAAATCTGTCTATTCCGTGGTCGAACTCGCAAAGGCGTTGGACGAGATCGTCTTTTGAGGGGATTTTATTATGCCCGGAGTAATCTGGGCGTGGGCAGTATCTGACAACGGTTTCCTTCACCCCGATCCCAACCATTCGAGTTTGCATGCCGTTTCTTGATGGTTACAGAACGGTGATTCTCAGACAAATCAACTTCATTAACAATGAGAACTTTCGAAGCCTTGATCTCTACTTCGTTAGTGCTCAAAATGTTGCTCCGCTCATACAACTACTGCTCCGTCACCGTTGGTAAAAGAGATTAATCATCAGCCTCCGTTGATGCTTAAGCTCATTGCCCACCAGTCCTACGATACTGAAATAGTTGCTCCAGTATCCTAAGATTTCTAAAAGTGCGACCACCGAGGTATTTTAGAATATCTTGAATCAATTCAATGGAAAGATAATATTCGTTCCTTGAAATTTTTGGATAGATCAAGCAGAAACAATACTACTTCCTAAAGGAACCTCTTGCAAATTCCACGTCGGCTGAGAGAAATCTTGAAAAAAGTTTCAAAATATTTCCAGAACCTTCCAAATAATTTACTAAAGAATACTAAAATTTGAGAAATACTTAGTTTAGATAATTTTAAAATAATTTATACAAGATAGTTCGAAAAATATTAAAACGTATGAAAATCAAATAACATTTAAATAAAATAAATCAAACACAAACGAACTACAACAAGAGTTTAACAGTAATTCCTTAGCAAAGCGAGTTTCTAGTTTCTAGTGAGTTTGCACAATTATTCCTAGATAAGCTTTGGGTATCGTTCACTAAAAATGCGTGCAGGAGTTAAACATAGAAATAATCCTTCTATTGGTAAGTTATTTATCTAAAAATTTGAGGGCGGCCTGTTTGAAATATTCCAAAGTACAAAAGATATTCTATTGAACGAAAAACAAAAAAAAAAACAAGGTAACCAAAAATACAAGTTTTTTATGGACCTGATTCCGTTAGTCACAAACTCTTTCTGAGATTTTTCTGAAATACCTAATTCGAGCATCTTTTGAAATAAAATATTAGAATTTCTTCAGGAATACATTAGAAATAAATGTTTGAATTCAATGAAATTTCTCTCAAAAGTCTTGAATTATATACAGAAAACTATACCGAAGCAACATTTGACATATTTTAAGATTTTCCTCAATTATTCTATTATAGTAAAAAAGTGTAAGAGAATTGAATACACACCAAAATGTTTTTTTTTGCATGAAAAAAATTGAACAAAAATAGTATAAAATAACATCATAAAATCTTCAAATGCTTTCGTCTTAAAAAAATCGGTATACCAAATAGGCTCCCAAGAAAAACATAAAATTATAGGGGTGTTCAAAAATGAAAATTAGAAAAATCAATAAGCAAAATTCACAAAATTGCGAATATTGTTTATTTTAACTTGAAATTTAGAAAGAGGGAAAAACCCCTTTGAGTGATTTCGACATTTCAAAAACGAAATCTTTCTCAAAGAGGCACAAAACCTCTTTTTCTTTTCAAATAACATTACAAAAATAACTTAAAACTAAAGGCTCACACGGCAATGAACCATAATGGAGCCGCTATCTTTAAAGAGGACAGCATGCCAAATCGTAAAACGAGTCTCCGGAAATCCAGAAATCCTAATGGGGGAGGGGGAGGGGTCAGGGGGTCATCAGAAACGAATCTTCAAGGCTGAAAATAAAGAATACCAAAAAAAGGGGAACAGTATCAAACAAAATAGGCAATCTCATTTAGAAATTTGAACAAAAGTTTTAATATATGTTCATTTTTTAAGCCCAAAATATCCCGTATAGATACAGGAATTGAAAAACCTGCTGCAATTAGGCTATCAAATAATATCTTCCTCGGTGCAATAAACCGAGAACAATTAATTATAATGTGATCAATGTCTTCATACGATAAGCCACATTCGCATAAGTTTGAATCTACAATGTTGATACGATACAAATGACTATTACAAATATAATGATTGGATATCAATCTCGAAAAAGCACAAATGAAATTTCTACTCCCAGATACATTTTTAAACCAAGGAAAATGATTCACCTTGGGACATATTGAATGACACCATCGCCCTTTATCACTAGAATTCCAATTGATTTGCCAAGCATTTAGAGAATAATTTCTCAGATTGGGAAAATATTCAGAAGGAAATATATCACGATGATAAATTTGTCCACGCATAACCCCAAATTTTGCCAATAGATCCGCCTGTTCATTGCCATAAATATTACAATGAGCAGGAACCCAAACAAATTTAATAACATATCCTTCATAATGCAAATCAAACAATATTTGTTTCAACATCAACAGGATATGATGTGATTTGAAATTGAATTTGATAGTATTCAAAGCACTCAGACAACTGAAACTGTCAGAGCATATTATATAAAAATTGGGCGGACAATCTTTGATCATGTTACAAGTAAAATACAAAGCAATGAGTTCTGCTATGAAAACAGAACACGGAGATTGTAATTTATAAAAATGAGCTGAAAATAAGTTATATATTCCAAAACCTGCGGTGCCATCAATAAGAGAGCCATCTGTAAAATACATTTGTGTAGGGTTGAATCCATCAAATTTACGTTTAAATAGTAAATTTGCAAATTTAGAATGTTCAAGCTTTGGTATTTGTCGCAATTCATAAAATAAGGACAAGTCAATTAATGGTTCATATGTATGTATGTTTAATTTGAAATCATAAAACCCATTCGAATGCACATGTAAAAGATCTTGATTTGAACAATGAATAAAGGAATCCAATATTCTATTAGTAGGATTAATTTGGTATAACGACTCCAAAGTGCTTATGATTTGATGATTATTTGCAAAACAATTTATCAAAAATTTGCAATTTAGCTCCTGAAAACGAATTTTCAGTGGGATAATACCAGAAAGAACTTCAACAGATTGAGTATGAGTGGAATTCATTAGTTTTAAACAAATTCTTAAACAACGGTATTGTATTTTTTCAAGTTTGGAAAAATGAGTTTGCGCAGTACTTCCAAAAGTAAAGCAACCATATTCCATTACTGAACGAATAGTTGTTTTATATAGTGTTATCAAATCAGAAGGATTTGCACCCCACCATGTACCTGTAATTGTACGAAGAAAATTAATTCTTCTTGAACACACTTTTTGTATGTATATAATATGAGTGTTCCAATTTAATTTAGAATCAAACCAAATACCAAGATATTTATACTCATCAATTTGTTCTATCTCAAGTCCATTAAGAAATAAATTAATGCTTATGGGCGAATGTTTTCTAGAAAATAAAATAAATTTTGTTTTTTGAACTGAAAATGTTAATCCATTTTCATGAGCCCACATATCCAAATTATCCAAGGCACATTGCATAAAATGTTCAATAACATCTCTACTTTTTCCACGTATGGAAAGAACATTATCATCGGCGAATTGAAGCAAATAACAACCATTAGGAATAATGGATGCCATGTCACTAGTGAATAGATTGTATAAAAATGGACTCAAACATGATCCCTGTGGAAGGCCAAAATAACTATAACGTATTATTTTGGGAGAATTATTATGGAAAAAATGCATAATTTTGAATGAGAATAAATTATACAAAAAATTTGAAATTATGTTTGGAATTTTCAAATTATTCATTTTACTGAACAACAAATCGATTAGAACAGAATCATAAGCTCCAGAGACATCCAGAAAAGTAGAAACTACATCTTGTTTTTGGTTAAATGCAAGTTGAACTTGCGTAGCTAAAAGCGAAACACAGTCACGCGTACCACGACCCCGTCTAAATCCAAATTGAGAAGGAGAAAAAATGTTGTTTTCTTCAGCCCAAAATTCAAGGCGATTTAAGATCATTCGCTCCATTAGTTTGCGTAAACACGATAACAAACTGATAGGTCTTCTACTGTCAGCTGATGAAGGATCTCTACCAGGTTTAAGAATACTTATTACTTTGATGAAGCGCCATTCGCGAGGAATAATATTTTGAAGTAAGAAGCTGTTATAAATTGAAAGTAAATGAAGTTTTCCTTCATCAGGCAACATTTTTAAAACAATAAATTTTATGTTATCAATACCTGGAGCTGTATTTTTAGTAATAGATAAAGCCAAATTAAACTCAGTCAAAGAGAATGGATTACAAAGCTCAGGGAAATAATTAAATGATTTTGTTTTATAATTTTTGGAAGGAGCAACAAAATCGGGACATATTTTTGAAGCAAAATTTTCAATCCATTCTTCTGAATATTCTAGAACAGTAGGAACACTAGAATTATAATTTCTTAAATTTCGTGCTACAGACCACAAAGTGGACAATGAAGTATCACTGTCCAGATTTTCTACAATTTTTCCAATAATTTCTCTTTTTGAATTTAGTAAGCCTGGTAAACTGAGCTTCAGCTTTACGATACAGTAAGTAATTATCTCTGGAGCCTGATCTACGAAAATGTTTAAAAGCATTGGATTTATTTTTCAATGCATTGGAACACTCATTATCCCACCAAAAAGAAGGATGCTGTCTTCTAAGACTACTCGAAACATTTTTTTTAGTTTGACATTTACGCAAACTATCAATTAATAATTTTGAAAAACTATTATAACTGTCTATTGGTGAATCCGAATCCACACTATTAATAACATAAATAGATATTAAATCAGAAAACTTTGTCCAGTTTACATTTTTGCACAAATCATAAACACATGTTTCGTTAATAAGTTTATTTCGAATGGAAATGTGCATTCGAATCAAAATAGGTAAATGATCACTGCCATTTGGATCATTGATAGTTGACCAAGAAGATGACAAAGTCAAATTATTCGAGCAAAGTGATAAATCAATGCACGAATGATTACTAGGTGGCACAGCAACCCTAGTAAATGAACCATCATTGAGAATATTTAAGTTGAATTCATCAATCAAATCCATAATTAATGAACCTCTTCCATCAATTTTGTCACTACCCCAAGCAAAGTTATGGGCATTGAAATCACCTAATATATAAAATGGAGTAGGAATTTGTTGCAATATATCTCTAATTTGATCCAAAGAAAAACTAACACTTGGAGGGATATATAAACAAACAATAGAAAAATTATATTTTCCTTTTTTAATCGAAACAGCAATAAATTCAATCTGTGATTGAACTTGCAATGTTAAATCCAAGTATGTATTTAAATTCAATATCATTCCGAATCCCAATCATAACCCCTCCAAATGCAATTTCCCTGTCTTTACGAATTATATTGTAATTTGGAATACGAAAAAATTTAGAAGGCACTAACCATGTTTCATTTAAACAAAATATGTCTACATCATAATTTGCTAACAATGCTTTTAATCTATCAATTTTAGGAATAACACTACGGCAATTCCATTGTAGAATATGAAGCTCATCTCTGTTATTTTTGGAAGCCATTACGATGAGAAAAAGGAAGAAATAAGGGGTCCAAATGTATTCAGTTTTTCCAAAAGAGAAGCCAAAAAGGGTAAAATCAATTTGATAATTTTTTTCCAAAATTCACTCATTCCCAAAAAGTCGACTAACTCCTCCAAAATTCCCAAAATAGAATTATTAGTGTTTTCATTAGAAGTACTGTTCGAAGTTTGATCATTATTGTTTGGAATTTGATCAGATTCAATTTTTCTAAAACCTGGAATATTTTTAGTAGAAACGGAAGTACTAAGAGGAGGAAAATTTACATCAAAAGAAGTAGATGGTTGAGGTTCAGAATAATTATGTTGATTACTAGATGATTTATTCAATGTTTTTTTCCTTTTAATAGGAGGTTTATAAACGAAATTGTTTGAATTAACAGATGATCCAACCTCATCATCTGGTAAAATTTCAAATGAATTGGGAGTAGAAATGTCATTCGATTTTGTTATTTCAGCATACGAAACATGATTTTTGTTCCTAATTTTTTGATTAAATTTTGTTTGTTTTTCAATATAAACAACACATTCTTTTAAAGAATTGTGTTTTTGTTTACAATAAATGCATTTATCCGACTGTTTGTCACAATCAGATGTGGAATGCGCTTCCCCACATTTTGAACATTTTTGTTTGTTTGAACAAAAATTGGAAGTGTGTCCAAAAAGAAGACATCGATCACAGTGCATGAGCTTTGGATAATAAAGTCTCACGCTGAAAATTACTTCATTTATTTTTACATAGTCCGGAAGTACAGATCCAGAAAATGTTATTTTAATACAATCCGAATGTTCATATTTTGAACTATGTCCGTCAAAAGTTAATTTTGACAAACGAACACAATCCAAAACTCCAACTGGAGAGATGGATTGGTTCTTAAAAAAGCCTGAGCCATGATTAATTACATCCTCACAATCCAAAAATTCATCATATATACATAAGTGACCCGATTTTGTCAGCCCCTTTTCTGAACACATTTTTTGCTCCCCTCAAAACCCTAAACAATTTTTCAAACTTTTTATCTCTCTATGTTCTGCTCTTTATCTGTAGTTTGATGATAAACATGAATGAATTGGTTAAAAATTGACTGTACAATAACGAGAGCAAAAAGTTTGTCGCAAAATGGGGCTGACATAATCGGGTCCTTACTGTAATTCCATTTATTTCGCATGCATCACATGGCGCGTACACACGGTAGGAATTGGCAAAAAGTTTGGACTCTAGAAGAGCATTGGCTTCATCTCGAGATCCAAAAACCACACGTAATTTGTCCAAAGCAATTTTTTTGATTTCCTTGACGGATTTGTATTTTTTATACTGCCGTGAATCGCAAGTCAGTCCCATATGTAAAAAGTAGGCATTGAGAAAATGGCCTCTGAAGTTTTCAAATTCGATTTCTATGCGAAACTCTAAAAAATCGCCATAAATTGAAAACTTCTGCGATCACCATGAAACTTTCACATATTGTTTCAAACGTGGAAACGTAACAGTAAAAAATATAAAACTGGCTAAAATAGTGTTAGGTTTTGTACTGGAGGGTGCACAAGTTCGTAATGGGACTGACTTGCGATTACATTTCATTATGGGACAATCTGACTTGGTGTTGTTTTTCAATTTTACTGAACAAACTATATATTTTTTTGCACGCAGCTGAAAGATCATCCGAAAAAAGCTCGAAAACGGCCATTAACTCATTTTTGCCCAAAATGCAGATGGGACTGACTTGCGATTCACGGCAGTATAAACCTCAGAGGAAATCAGTAAAACGTTAATGGGTCTTTCCTTTTTACGGAAGTAGACAACAAAAGGACCCTTAAAATTGGATGGGTAAACTTTCACACGAAAGGGTTTCACCAACGAAGGGGTTTCGGCTAATATTATGTTTTCTTTTGACCCCCCCTCACTATCATCAGTTTCCATAATGAAATCTTAACAAGCAATCAATTAAGCAGAATTGTTGTGAAATAAAATTATAAGCTACAGTAAAGATTAAAAAACTAAAAAAATAAAAAGTATACTTATGGTTTTGGGTAACACTCCAAAGTAAACTGTCGACTAAATCTTCAACTTGCAACGAAATTCACGATACAAATCCACCCAATGCAATCCGCACAAATCTGCCCAAACGCAATCCTCACAAAGTATGCTTGAAAGCTGCTACTCCTCTCCTGTATCTGCACAATAGTCCAAACTTGAAAATTGCTTCAATCGTATTTGATTTCAATCCTCGAAAACCTGTAATAGGAAAAAAATATTTAAAGCGCAGGAAAATCTGTCAAGTAGAAAAAGACCGTCTAGCCTGGTCAAGGCCTACTTACCGAGTATGAAAAATTGCGAATAAAAAGAATCGTTTTCCAATACATGATTAATTCGATTTTAGATGACGAAAAATGATATTTAGATCAAAATCAAAAACATGGGTACCTTACCTTGATACCTTGTTGGCTAACTTTACTCCAACGCCGAGTGTATCAGGTATCAGAAGGCCGGCTCCAAAGGCACGTTATCCTCCATTAGGGACAACGCCGAGTGTATAGTAGAGCAGCATCTTCGTTTTCGGCCACAAAAGTGGAAAACGCGTAAGTTTTTCGCGATAAACGGTAGGTCAGGCGAAAGTGCGGACAATTTCACGTAATCGATTAACTTATTACAGTGCTGTGTTGTGTAGAAGACTGTTAAAAAGTGATTTGAAAATAAGGGTGACGCGCTTGTCGAAGAAAAAAAAAGTGCAGTGTGTGCTACATTTTGGCACGAAATTGTGAAAATATTGTAAAAATTGCAAAGCAGTACTTCCTGACGGATGAAAAATATAGTTGTCTACCACAAGTAGCAACCTGAGTGCAATTTGAGAAGGTAAGCAAGTATAATTTTGAGAAATTGTTCGCTAACTTCCGCGATTCTCGATGACTATGGTGAGGGGAGGGAGGTATAAGGGAGAGAGTGGCGGCCATACTCGCTGCCATTTTGTAACCCCTGCAACTATGTCCTTAAGCGAAAAAGCTGTAATTTATTTTCATTTATAACCTTTTGTTAACTGCTCTCACTTGCCCCAGTGCATTTCAGCATCTGGGGCAAGTGAGACCTATGAGAGTAAACAAACATAATTTCATAGTTTGATCTCACTTTCTTCAGCCTAAGTCGCAATTTACACAAAAGTGAATTAAAAATCGGCGCCTCAAGTTATCAATCGTTGAATTATACTTAATTACTTCTATTCTGATGATGAAACTATTGTTTAGAACGGTAAAGTCTTTGATAGAACATAAAGGGTGAGTCGATAATTATTGTGCCATTTTCAAACTAACATAACTTTTTTCGTACTTCACCAAAATCAACCAAATTTTGCACAGTTTCTTCTTCTAGTCTATTGTTTACATATAATTAATTTAGCAGTTATCAGTGAGATTCCGGTCGATATAGAATAAATTTAGTTAGCAGTTCTAAAAAAGATGTTGTACAATCACATGCTAAATTCTAAAATCATGGTATCGCGCCTAGGAACAATTAATGATTATACATTATCGGATCATCTTAATGCTCGTCAATAGGTTTCAAGAACGGTTGTCAGTGAAACATAAGCTTGGTGCTGGGTGAAAACCAGACACGATGCGCATAAACCGACCAGAAAGATTTAATTATTAGTTTCAAGTGGAGCCTGAACATGTCCACATGGAAGGCGGTAATTGAAAATGTCGTGAATTTCACTAAAACGCATCCTAAATTTGAACCGATACCAAAAAGTTGAAATACATATATATACAAGACTACTGTAAAAATTTGGTTTCATTTCGTTAACTGTAGACAATTTGCGAATCAGTTGAAGGTAGGGTGGCACAATAATTAACGACTCACCCTTTATGTTTTTCGAAATCATTCACTTTCCATATCTTCTTTCAAGCAAATTATATTATTTTTTCGTTTTTCGCTGCATATTGAGTTTTTCTGAATGTTGAGGAACCGGCCAGAAAGTATGAACAAATTGGAAAACGACTTATTCGTGACCTTCGAATTCAAAAAACTTTATTCAATGATCGCAAAATTATGTAAGAGAAATCATAACATCTGTTAATCTTGAAATATCTTTTGGCGAGACTCATCAACTACGTAATATGAAAAGTAAGTTTGGAAATCTTTCGGCATTTAAACTTAGGGCGCTCTTGTATAAAAAAAATCAATTTGTTTTGCACGAGCTACTAGAGTTAAATCATTTTTTTCTCAGTGATTCATTATTATATGTGTTACGTAATTTATGCACGATACCACAACTTTTCCAACATAAATCGCTAAACATAGTTATTCGCATAAGATATTTATAATTTATGCTACCTTACATATATGCAGCAACTATATTAAGCCATTTGTACAAAAAATCCGAATAGGTCCCACTTGCCTCGTGATACGGTGTGAATGAAGATCTGCTCCACTTTTTATTATATACATAATATACAGAATTTAAAAATTTTGAAGCAGTTTTAATGCCCGTTAATAAGAAGAAATATACCAACAATATCTTTTAGAACCATTGGAATAATAAAATTATTTATGTTTAGAATTTTTTGGCTTGACAAAATCAAGCTAGCATTTTTTTAGGTCCCACTTGCCCCGGGGTACCTTACTGCTGATTGCCATCCCTCTAGCAGCAGCGAATGTCACAAGGCGCAGACCATTATCGTTGGTAACAGAATGAAGGCTTTCCGTTCCAATGACAGGTCAAAAGAAACTTTCTCTGCCGATCTGCGCATTTGCATCCTCGATGACTATTTTGACATCTTGTTTTGGGCACTCTCCGTAGGCCTTATCAAGGCTCTCATAGAACTCATCTTTCATGTCATCGGGTTTGTCATTCGTTGGCGCATAGATGCTGATCAGGCTGTAGTTGAAGAACTTGCCCTTCATCCTCAAAACACAGATCGGCTTCCACCGAATAACTCGCTTCATCTGCTTCCCGATCACTATAAAGCCAACTCCGCGTTCTGCCTTATCGCCGCCGCTGTAGTAGATGTGGTACTTGGATGAAGTGTTGGCGATGGGATCCACCAGTTTTGGACCAGCGTATCTCCTGGATAGCAGCCACATTAACGCTGACATTCTGCAGTTCACGTTCTCACGTTCCAAGATCCGACTTTCCAATCTGTGTCCTTTATTCGTTGCCGGGTCTGTTGCCGTTGAATCAATCCGTTTACTCTACTATTGCTTATCTGGGTGTTTGAAGGTTTTCAGCAGGCTACCTTACCGGGGCCGCGCTGCCTACAATGCGTTGAAGGGGCTGCCTTCTTAGGTATAGCTGACGCGATACAGCATTTCATACTCAGCCACTGGATGCCATAACAGACGCTGTTTGAGGCGCATCTCCTTGGTGAACAGACGCTCGGGACGTACCTCCTCAATCTAGGTGAAGTCAGAAGGACAACAACAGTGCCCAGACTGCACTACCAGCTAAGCACACAACTCTTGGATGACGGTCTTTGTCATTGTTTGACCCGTGGAAGCATGAGGTAGGAACTTGTGAGGAACAGTGCTATGTTGGACGCTCTCCTTATCAACTCACCATTTTGCAGCCCAAAAAAAACATATGTATTAGAGGGTTAATTGAAGTCTTTCAGATATTTCTTCGAATGTCCATTAGAATCCAGAAATAAATGTCTTGAAAAATGTCCAAGAGATGTTAAACAAATGAGTCATGGGAGTACCTCACATCACACCCAGCTACGTCCTCGAAGCGAATCATGGCTACCCAAGTTGCGATGGATAGAGCTCCAAAAAATGATGACCACCGGTGCCAAGAATAACGAAAGCAAGTACTTACCTAGGACGAGCCAACATGCATATTGCATGAGCCCAATAAAGCGATCAGGAAAAGATTCCAGGAGCTGCTGCTGTTGTTGCTGCTACATCAGGTCCATAAAGACACGTTGGAAACACATTCCTACTCACACAGAAGATAGACACAAAAAAAACCTGTACGAGCGAAAAGCATCGAAAATGGTTTCGAAAATTTATTCTTCACTTTACACGGGAATCTATGCCAGCCAGCCAGCCAGCCAGTAGCGGTATGCAAAATTACTCATGTCCTATCAGTTTTCTCCGGTTGCGTTGGATCACCGCATCGACCAATTGGCTTGCGTCGGGGGTTACCCGATAAGAAAACATTAATATCATTAATTCATTGCCAATTGGCATTAACCAAGTTTTATGAGAATATTCTAACATCAAAACAAAACTCAAAGCTGATTGGTTTTACTGAAGTTTTATGACAGGATCGAAGTTACCTTCAATGTGAATCGTACTTTCAGGGCTAATGGGCTTTATCGAGGCTGTGTGAAAATCTTATTAAAAACTTGAAAATAAAAAAAATATTCCAACACTAGCTGGTGCTGTAGCTTCTTTGATTTGCGAAAGGCTTTATAATGGTTCTCAAGAGCATTATAAAACTACTTGAGAGAGGATTCATCTCTTTGTTTTAGTTTTAACCACAATTTCAGCTCGGCAATCCAAAATAACCCGTATTGAGGCGGCATAAGCATGTTTTTAATGCCACAGACTCCATACGGTTCAGTTTGCACTGAACGAACAGCAGTCAGTGGTGAGGATTACCAGTAGGGCGCAAGGAATGCAATTATTCCAACAAAGCCTGAAATTGGTACGGAGAAGGTAGCTAGAAACCTTTTCTCACTACATATACCTACAGTAGTTCGAACGAGGGGCCTCAACAATCAACTCCAGTGCGATGGCTGCCAGAGAATTTCCCCTGGAAATTCCAGAGAATTTCCCCTGGAAATTCCAGAGAATTTCCCCTGGAAATTCCAGAGAATTTCCCCTGGAAATTCCAGAGAATTTCCCCTGGAAATTCCAGAGAATTTCCCCTGGAAATTCCAGAGAATTTCCCCTGGAAATTCCAGAGAATTTCCCCGGAAATTCCAGAGAATTTCCCCTGGAAATTCCAGAGAATTTCCCCTGGAAATTCCAGAGAATTCCCCCTGGAAATTCCAGAGAATTTCCCCTGGAAATTCCAGAGAATTTCCCCTGGAAATTCCAGAGAATTTCCCCTGGAAATTCCAGAGAATTTCCCCTGGAAAATCCAGAGAATTTCCCCTGGAAAATCCAGAGAATTTCCCCTGGAAATTCCAGAGAATTTCCCCTGGAAATTCCAGAGAATTTCCCCTGGAAATTCCAGAGAATTTCCCCTGGAAATTCCAGAGAATTTCCCCTGGAAATTCCAGAGAATTTCCCCTGGAAATTCCAGAGAATTTCCCCTGGAAATTCCAGAGAATTTCCCCTGGAAATTCCAGAGAATTTCCCCTGGAAATTCCAGAGAATTTCCCCTGGAAATTCCAGAGAATTTCCCCTGGAAATTCCAGAGAATTTCCCCTGGAAATTCCAGAGAATTTCCCCTGGAAATTCCAGAGAATTTCCGCTGGAAATTCCAGAGAATTTCCCCTGGAAATTCCAGAGAATTTCCCCTGGAAATTCCAGAGAATTTCCCCTGGAAATTCCAGAGAATTTCCCCTGGAAATTCCAGAGAATTTCCCCTGGAAATTCCAGAGAATTTCCCCTGGAAATTCCAGAGAATTTCCCCTGGAAATTCCAGAGAATTTCCCCTGGAAATTCCAGAGAATTTCCCCTGGAAATTCCAGAGAATTTCCCCTGGAAATTCCAGAGAATTTCCCCTGGAAATTCCAGAGAATTTCCCCTGGAAATTCCAGAGAATTTCCCCTGGAAATTCCAGAGAATTTCCCCTGGAAATTCCAGAGAATTTCCCCTGGAAATTCCAGAGAATTTCCCCTGGAAATTCCAGAGAATTTCCCCTGGAAATTCCAGAGAATTTCCCCTGGAAATTCCAGAGAATTTCCCCTGGAAATTTCAGAGAATTTCCCCTGGAAATTTCAGAGAATTTCCCCTGGAAATTCCAGAGAATTTCCCCTGGAAATTCCAGAGAATTTCCCCTGGAAATTCCAGAGAATTTCCCCTGGAAATTCCAGAGAATTTCCCCTGGAAATTCCAGAGAATTTCCCCTGGAAATTCCAGAGAATTTCCCCTGGAAATTCCAGAGAATTTCCCCTGGAAATTCCAGAGAATTTCCCCTGGAAATTCCAGAGAATTTCCCCTGGAAAATCCAGAGAATTTCCCCTGGAAATTCCAGAGAATTTCCCCTGGAAATTCCAGAGAATTTCCCCTGGAAATTCCAGAGAATTTCCCCTGGAAATTCCAGAGAATTTCCCCTGGAAATTCCAGAGAATTTCCCCTGGAAATTCCAGAGAATTTCCCCTGGAAATTCCAGAGAATTTCCCCTGGAAATTCCAGAGAATTTCCCCTGGAAATTCCAGAGAATTTCCCCTGGAAATTCCAGAGAATTTCCCCTGGAAATTCCAGAGAATTTCCCCTGGAAATTCCAGAGAATTTCCCCTGGAAATTCCAGAGAATTTCCCCTGGAAATTCCAGAGAATTTCCCCTGGAAATTCCAGAGAATTTCCCCTGGAAATTCCAGAGAATTTCCCCTGGAAATTCCAGAGAATTTCCCCTGGAAATTCCAGAGAATTTCCCCTGGAAATTCCAGAGAATTTCCCCTGGAAATTCCAGAGAATTTCCCCTGGAAATTCCAGAGAATTTCCCCTGGAAATTCCAGAGAATTTCCCCTGGAAATTCCAGAGAATTTCCCCTGGAAATTCCAGAGAATTTCCCCTGGAAATTCCAGAGAATTTCCCCTGGAAATTCCAGAGAATTTCCCCTGGAAATTCCAGAGAATTTCCCCTGGAAATTCCAGAGAATTTCCCCTGGAAATTTCAGAGAATTTCCCCTGGAAATTCCAGAGAATTTCCCCTGGAAATTCCAGAGAATTTCCCCTGGAAATTCCAGAGAATTTCCCCTGGAAATTCCAGAGAATTTCCCCTGGAAATTCCAGAGAATTTCCCCTGGAAATTCCAGAGAATTTCCCCTGGAAAATCCAGAGAATTTTCCAGAGAATTTCCCCTGGAAATTCCAGAGAATTTCCCCTGGAAATTCCAGAGAATTTCCCCTGGAAATTCCAGAGAATTTCCCCTGGAAATTCCAGAGAATTTCCCCTGGAAATTCCAGAGAATTTCCCCTGGAAATTCCAGAGAATTTCCCCTGGAAATTTCAGAGAATTTCCCCTGGAAATTCCAGAGAATTTCCCCTGGAAATTCCAGAGAATTTCCCCTGGAAATTCCAGAGAATTTCCCCTGGAAATTCCAGAGAATTTCCCCTGGAAATTCCAGAGAATTTCCCCTGGAAATTCCAGAGAATTTCCCCTGGAAATTCCAGAGAATTTCCCCTGGAAATTCCAGAGAATTTCCCCTGGAAATTCCAGAGAATTTCCCCTGGAAATTCCAGAGAATTTCCCCTGGAAATTCCAGAGAATTTCCCCTGGAAATTCCAGAGAATTTCCCCTGGAATTTGGGTATTAGAGGGTTAAAAGAGAATTTCCCCTGGAAATTCCAAGAGAATTTACACTGGAAATTCCAGAGAATTTCCTCTGGAAATTCCAAGAGAATTTCCTCTGGAAATTCCAAGAGAATTTCCTCTGGAAATTCCAAGAGAATTTCCTCTGGAAATTCCAAGAGAATTTCCTCTGGAAATTCCAAGAGAATTTCCTCTGGAAATTCCAAGAGAATTTCCTCTGGAAATTCCAAGAGAATTTCCTCTGGAAATTCCAAGAGAATTTCCTCTGGAAATTCCAAGAGAATTTCCCCTGGAAATTCCAAGAGAGTTTCCCTTGGAAATTCCAAGAGACTTTTCCCTGGAAATTCCAAGAGAATTTCCCCTGGAAATTCCAAGAGAATTTACACTGGAAATTCCAGAGAATTTACACTGGAATTTTCAGATAAATTCCCCTGGAAATTCCAGAGAATTTCCCCTGGAAATTTCAGTGAATTTTCGCTGTAAATTTTAGTGAATGCATAAAAATTGTTTTTCAAACAAGTTCAATGTGTCGTACTTTTCACCAAAGTGCTAGAAAAAATATCTATTCTGCCACCCACCACCATTTTGACAAACATCCTCTGCCGCCAGGGAAACAAGACAAGCTGTTTCCGTCCGAAGAAGATTCAAATTAGCTTCCTGAGCCAGGAGTAGCAGCAGTAATAGCAAAACCGTAACAAAAGCAAATTTTAATGGAAAGCAGGTTGGTGGTACTTTATTTGCACGCTTCCTTGGCAGGAATTCCGACCACGCTGCTGCTTCAAACAGAATGAATGCAAACCAAGTGTAAAATGTGGCACCACTAGCCAACCAGCCAACCAACCAACCAACCACGAGACGACGAAACAGAAGTGGAGAATAAATATCGCATGAAGGATTTCCATAATTAAAACTTTTTTTCCGTGCCATATTCGCCGACGCTCGCAGGAACGCTTCAAACGAGATGCTTCCAAAAGCGGATAAATTGAAAGGTTCTTCAATGTCAAGTTCTGAAGCACAAACAACTACCTAGCGGAAGCGTCCGACCGAAAGGAGAGTGGATGGATGGATGGTGGCGGCATGCCGCAATCAAATTTGTCGCCATCACAGCTGTTTACTGTGGTGAAAATTGGATTCCATTGATGCCCGTCCAGGGATGTGGTAGGATGAATGAGTTCTGAAATGGAGGGGAGAATAAAAAATTGAAAAGTAATGTTTACGTCGCCAAAACTGACAGCTGTTGCAACAAATCGGTAATGAGGAATAACAAACAGAACGGAGGATTTGCTATCAATGGAATGACGGTGTGTTATGGTGTCATTCCCCTGCAATATACATAGTATGAAAATAGGACGAAATCGGTGGTGTAACGGCTGCCGGTGCATACCTACTAGTATGTACACGGTCTACAATCATGATGTTCAGATTCAGGACCTTTGTATTTTTCTTGCTTGCAACTTTACAGCAAAATACATGATATATTGGTTATAATAATCAATCAACTTCACGCCTACAAATCGGCAACCCGTGCATCAGCACTTGAAAAACTAATCTTCTATCATCATACGCCTACTAATAGGCAATTCACGTACCGCCATCTATGAGATAAAAGCATCACAGTGACTCCTCAATGGTCTGCTTTCGCATATACGTAGTGATAATAACAATCTGCAATGGGCGAGCGATTGCATCAACATTCCCCTCACCTTCGCATTGACCGGTATCTTCTTCTTCTTCTCTCTGGCTCTACGTTCCCACTGGAACTTGGCCTGCCTCTCTTTAACTTAATGTTCTTTGAGCATTTCAACAGTTATTGATTGAAGGGCTTTCTTTACCTGCTGTTGCATGCATTTGTATATTGTGAGGCAAGGACAATGATACACTATGCCCAGGAAGTCGAGAAATTTTTCCCGACGGGAACGGGAATCGAACCCGCCGTCTCCAGATTGGCGATCCATTGCCTTCACCACTAGGCTAACTGGAGACCCCTGTATTGACCAGTATTGACCAGTATTCTAACTTGAAATGAGAAACAAATCAAACAACTTTTGGGACCATTTGGACAGGGAAATCAAGTCAGCTGGTATAAAAATGGCGAATCTATAACGAATGTCCTAATGTCCTAGAGGCTTCAATCTGCCTAAAAGGTCCTAAACCCTACTTAACTTATTTCGGGTACATACTCAAACAATTTTGCATGAAATGAGCAAATAAAGCTAGTAGACTAGTACCAATTTTAGAACTGTGCACAAATTACTGCTGATCCTTCATTACTGAAAACGTAACGAGTCCGTAGATGTTTAACACTTATTTCAACGCTATTCAATCATTGCATTGAATTCAGCTTGTGTTCGATTTCATTCTGCACAGAATCTACATATCCGCCATAGTCAGAAACGATGGCACCATTCGGAATCGGTTCATCAATCAGCGATTGCGGACTGCGGTTGGCAACTGTTGGCGGGCGGTCGATTCTCATTCACATATACGGGCTGATGTTCGTTGTAGGTACCTCTATCTATATTGGCAAGCAGAGACACAGAAATGACCAGAAACGCCACCCGTTTGTCCGGCAGCTATTTTCGGAATCGATTAACCACGACGATTGTACTTCTGTTCTGATTGATGAAAAATTAATTATTCAATCAATTTCCAATTCCGCATATCGTGCTTGATAGATCCGGTGCGGTAGGTATGAATTTTATTGAACACAGTTTAAAGACAAATCGAACAACAGAATATACGTACTTTGCAAAAATGATCAAAAGTTCATCCGATACTTCAAAACAACACATTAGGCCCCTTACATTACCGTTTTTATTTGAACTATAATGCTTTGCTTTGAGGAGATATTTTTTTCTGTATCAACGGTATTTTTAGCCTTAGGCTAGTTCATCTCGGGACCCACGCTTTACTTCCCTTCCGAAGGAAGAACCCACATTTTGTGAGTATGTCGGAAGTGGGAATCCTAGGTCCTCGGCGTGATAGTCAAGATAGTCAACCATCGCACCAGGTCCGCTCCTTTGAGGAGATTGTTTTTCGCGAGTGCATCGCTTGGCACTGGTATAAGCCCAAGCAGCACTTGTAACATCCTTATGAAAAATTAAATATAAAATTTGTTACAAAACGATTTCATAATGGTTGCCCTGAAACATGTTTATGAAAATAAGTTACACATGTGAGACAAGTAGACTTTTCGTCACCGCATGTTACACAATTGTTAAACAACGGTGAATGTAACATGAAAGTTAGACAGTGTCCGAAATGTAACATTTTTAGTTGCAATTCATTGATATTGCAATGATAAAGTAACATCATGTTTGTTTGTCACCAGTGATTGACTTGGATGCAATTTGGAAAATTCAGAAAGTTACAGTAATCATTCAAAGTTCTGCTATCTGTGAGATCATACACATCGTGATGGAATCGCAAATTGTTTTCAGTGAAAAAGATAAATTACAGTGGAAAAAAATAAAACGTAATGGTAGTTTCACCAGAAAAAGAAAAAAATTGATAGAAAATGCTAAAAAGTTGAAAAAAAGTAATGAATTACATCCTGGAAATGCTACTGTTGAGCTCCTACAAGCAAAGACTCTGGACGATTCGAACAACCTAGACTGGCTACCAACTTCTCTGGATCATTCAGAACAATCATCTCAGAGTCAAGAAGCAGAATCTAACTCTGACTCCGATGATAATGATTTCAACATGAAGGAAGATATGACAGATTTCCGCGATGATTTAAAAAGCTGGGCGATTCAGTTTCAGATTAAGCATGCTGCTTTGAATTCCTTGTTGACTCTACTTAAAAGTCACATTGCAGACAATGTCCTACCCAAAGATGCTAGAACATTGGTGGGTACTCCTCGTAACACCAACACTTCGGCTGATATAAGTGTCGGAGGAGAGTATTGGCATTACGGTCTTCGCAAAGTTTTGAACGATACACTCTCCTCATACGACAAACTACCATCCAAATTATCGCTGAACGTTAACATAGATGGATTGCCAACGTTCAAAAGTTCAACAACATCGTTTTGGCCGATTCTTGTCAATATTCATGAGCTTCGAAGGACTATGACTCCTTTAGTAGTAGGGGTTTTTTGTGGAGCATGTAATTAGTTATTGCTTCTGGTTCATGTTATAGTTTTTATTGAATTTATCATTCTTACAGCAAAACCTAAAGACGTGAATGCATTTCTGTCCCCGTTTGTATCAGACTTAAACGAAGTACTTGAAAATGGACTCATCATAAATCAGCAGGAGATTATCATGACGCTTCGATGCTTCATCTGCGATACACCAGCACGATCAATGCTACGAGGCTAGTGATAATACATATTGTGAATTGGTTATCATCTCCAATAATATTTCCTTATGTTTATTATCTTCTTAGGTGTCATCGGTCATAATGGTTACAATTCCTGTTTGAAGTGTGTAACAGAAGGAGAGTATTCTTACGGATTCAAAACCATGATTTTCCCTGAAATAACAGCTGCTTTGAGAAACGATTCAGATTTTCGCGGTAGAGTATACGAAGGACATCACAAGTTTGATAGCATTTTGGAAACGATTCGTAATCTTGATATGGTGAAAGATTTCCCTATCGGAGATTCATTACATCTTATTGACTTAGGAATTACCAAACGATTTTTGAACGGTTGGAAGTCTGGCACTCTCAACAATTACAAAGCAAAATGGTCTGCCAAGCAAACTGAGCATATCTCCAACTTCCTAAAAACAATCAAACTACCAAGAGAGTTCCAACGTTCAGTTCGTGGTTTGGAACATCTTCCTCGATGGAAAGGTACAGAGCTGAGAACTTTTTTGTTGTACTTAAGTGTGGTTGTGCTCAAGAAATCATTCATGTCTGACGAAATTATTGATCATTTTTTGAATTTCTTTTGCGCCATTCAAATTTGTGCTAGACATGACCAAAACCCTGGAAACTACAAAATTGCACGCTGTCTAATCACTGATTTTCTCGACGGGATAAAGATTTTGTACGGAGAGCAGCTATTTTGCAGTAATGTACATAGCTTGGCTCATTTAGTTGACGATGTTGAGAGATTTGGTCCTCTCGACACTTTTGATGCTTATCCGTTCGAATCAAAACTGTACACCTTGAAACGTCTGATTCGTAGCGGAAATTTGCCACTTTCACAAGTTGCTAGAAGAATTTGCGAAATGCAGGGACATACATCTAATCAAAAATCAAAAAACTGTAAACCTCATCAGCAACCGCTTTTAAAATCAAAATTACCAAAGAAAAATATTTCGGACCGATTATCAACCCTCGAGTTAGCGGACGATTCAAATGCTTACTCGTTTATTGACTTTGGTGACTTTTGCATAGATACACAGAAAGTTGTAGATAAGTGGATCCTAACTAAAAGTTTCAAAGTATTGTCAGTTGATTGTATTGTTCATAACACTACAGCGGACACAATTTGTTTGATAGGACAACCATTGTGCGACCTCTTTGATTTGTTTAAAAAACCCGTTTTATCATCATCGTTGCAAATTTACGGTACAAATCTAAAATACGCTTCTGTACTGTCCGTAAAATCATCAGACATTTTCAGCAAAATGGTCAAAATCGATTGTCAAGACGAATCCCTTCCAAGGTCAGTTTTCTTCCCGTTGATACACACAATTAGGCAAACGTAATTTGTAAGAATATCCTTAAAATAAACAGTATGTAAGTCGAATAAATCATGTTGTCACTTGTTCGTGCTTTTTATTCCAAATATTCACATTAAAATTCACAGTTCAAATTTTCATTCGATCTTTAAAGTACTCTGATGTTCTGAAGTTCATCCACATTCGTATTGTAATCCTTCACTCTGTTGATTCTCCGCTGTTGTCACTGGAATCACTTTGCTCCATAAGCAATTCTTCTACGACCGGAGATGGTTTCTCAGAGGGCTCAATAAGGTTCAGGTCTTCGGAAACTTGGTTTTCCGCTTTTTGCTTTTTGGGATGCTTTCTCGATGATGACGCACGACGTTCTCCATTGCCACCTTCAAAACGCTTTGCTTCTAACATTTTGTATCGCAACAAATTTTTAAACAAGATTTCATTTTGCTCGCGAGTACTAGAGCAGTCAGCCGCTTGCAATACTTGGTGCATCAACCTGATGAAGTTTGGAAATGATTCTTGGAAGTTTTGGTTTTGTCCAGAATCACTTGTCGTTCCCGGTTTCGTCCTCTTATTGCCCATCCATGAATATGGGAGGAAAACGTTTGGGGCAAGAAACTTCCTGATAATAGTACGGAACAACGGTCCACTATCGCGTTTTCCGTTCAGACTGTAGATGGAGTGCAGGTATCGGAAAAATTTTCCAGAATAATTGGAGTTTCCTAAGCCTTGTTCGAATGTCCTGAAGGCTTGGTCGGAATCAATGATCTGCATGTTGTCAAATTCGGAGAAGTCCTCTTCATAGCGATTCGAGACATCAATGGATTGCTTTGTTGACATAAGCTTATTGAAGTTGGCCATGAATTCTGTCAACCGGCTCATCAGTCCTTCCTGGGCCCCCATTCGTTCACTGATCTTGCGCACCTCGGTTGTTAGCATGGACAAGTTCTGTTCAACAACACCCAATCTTTCGTTGATCTTGCGCAGCTCAGAAGAAATAGTCGAACAGTCAGGCTCATCCAACGCTTGAGCGGAATCAGACATATTCAAGTCGTCATCAACGCCCAGGTCTACTTCATCTTGTTTGATAATAGGTGACATCGGTTCGTAAACTGTTTCGTTGCTGTTTTCCGTGATTGGATAATAACATCCATCAAGTTGAGCGTACTGCTTTCCGTCACTTCCCATGACAATAGGAACAGTGAGTTGATGTGGAGCCTAGAAAACCAAAAAGACATAATAAGTACAAGCTCATGTTTCATCGTAGACTCATGTAGATGGAAAGAATCAGAACATAAAACAATCATGCATAGCACTTTCAAAGTAATACTCACCGAATTTTCAGAATTCGCATAGTTTTTGATTTCAGCATGCGGTGCTTGATTATGATGGGGAGCAGGAGTCGAAGCGTGTGACCCGGAGATAGCGTAAGAAGTGGAATTTCTCTTGCTTTGAGGGGTGCCAGCCGTAGGAAGCACACTATTATCCGCTGTGGCATTCACATTCAAACCATGATTCGTTCGTGCTGATACAACCGTAGAATCTTGTTGCGCATTTACAGTGCCGATAATCGAAGAGCTCGGTATGATTGGTTGAACAATACGAGATGACATGTTTTCCTGTTGGGAGAATTGAAAAGTCATTATTCTGGTGATTACAGATGAAAATAGCGAAACTTACGAATGGATGCACCACCTCTCTAGAGGCTACCCTGTCAACCGAAGCAACGGAGATAATTTGCAATCTGCTTTGGTTGCCACTTGGTGCTGGTCCATTGTTTTGGGCAGATGCATGCAATGATTGATCATTGTTGGGTTCAGGATCTGTAGTGCTGCATGATTTTTGATAGCGTGGAATCGGTAGCAATTTGACGGGAAAAGCAGTCATGTTGGACGGTACAATCTCATGATGAGGCTCTTCGGAATTTGTTCCATGAATTCGCAGTCGAGACGGAACAGCATTCGGTGCATATTCAGAAAGAGCAACATAACTTACACTGCCGGGAGTCGTTGTGCATTCTTCCTCCATGATAGGCCTCACATGCAACGGTTGAGATGCAGACGCATGGGATGTACGTGGGATTATCGGTAAACAATCATTCTCCTTGGATGACGCTACTGAAACGCTATCGAGAGTGGATCTGGAATGCACAGCTGCTGGAGGAGCCTAGGGTGATAAGTTTTTTTTTAATAAAATATCATTTTTTAAATGCAAGTAACTCACCAATTGATAACTCTTAGATTTGAACTTTGCCTGTTTCTTTGCTGGTGTTGCTCTGGTACCGAGATTCATCTGAGCTGCATCTTCGCTGTCAGTAACTTTTTCCAGCATATTCATGGCCTCCTCTGCTTGTTCGAATGTTTGAGCACGGCTCAACAACTTGCATTTTTGTCGTATCCAGGTAAGTTTGTCCGGCATCGAGTCTTCATTTCGCGACAGGCTTATTAGATTCCGAGGCGGCCAGTACACAAATTTTTCCTCAACCCAATTTGCAGGTACCACCGACATCGATGGTAGTGATTTTTTTGTTTTCCGCGTTTGAACGACACAAAACGACATTTTGGCGATTCACTGCACTTAAAAACGGAGGACAAGCGATAGTTTTGTTGAAAAATACATGAAGGTGCACTGCGTGTTTGTTTTCGTTTCACCACTATCCCAGAACACAACAAACAGCATCTGTCAAAATGGTTACACTGCAACAAAACTCGCTATAAGAAGTAGTTGATTCGAAACTGAATTTGTCACATTGCGGATTTCGTGTAACCTAATTTGCAACAACTTCTAAAAGTAAAAACAAGTGTTTGTTTCAACGTAACGTAAAGGGATTGTGAAGAAGTTACAAGAAAACAATTTCAAAAAGTTGTCAATTAGTTATAGTACCATAGTATATTTCTGTGTATCCCGAATGTAACTGATATGCAATATGCACAGTGCAGGCTGAAACTATTTTTCCACATGTTTTTTTTTAATTTTCAAATAATTTAAAAACTGATATAAATTCGACAAAGACAACAAAAATTAAGTAAAAATGTGTTATCAGTGTTATATTTAACTGAAAGAATATAAGAGAAGACACGTTTTTATCAATATATGTGCGAGAAGTAACTTTGCTATAGCCAAGCTTTGGGGGAAAATTAATAGTATCTTTGAATTTCATGAGTTTTTTAATAAAACGTACAATTTCGATATAAATTGAGGGGCCCAGAATCAAAGGGGTGTAAGTGACCATTTTGTCGATTTTGAGCTGAGCATATAATAAAATTCTTCAGATTTCAAGCTTTCAGGAACTTTTTTAAGATGTTTCTACGATGATTGAAAAAAATACAATAAATCAGAGAAAATTGGGTTGATTTTGAAACTCCATACATTTTGTATGGGATGAAATTTGGTCAAAAACTTTAAACCTCATTTACTCGAAAGTGGGTTTTTGTCACTTACACCCCTCTGCTTCTAACCCCCTAAATTATAAGAGTTATTTGGACAAATAGGTTGTAATATATTTTTTGTCTTTGCAAAACATTGAAATTTATATCATAGGTTTGGGATGTGTCCCCTATGTTTGACATCATATTTAATAGTCTATTGGAAATTATTCGCTATAGCTAGCTTTTAGTTTCATCACAGTTTTTTGCAAAAATTGGTAAAGTTAAAAGTCCAATATAACAAAAAAAACGCTTGTTTGTTAAATCAACAATATGTATGGAGATGATATCAGCCATCATAGAAAAACGATATAGTGCAACTTCGATTGCCGTGAAATGGATTTGTACTTCATCGAAAATAATTAGACCCATATATTTTTATATTTTGACACTAGGGAGACAAATTTTCAGATAGGGTGGTCCAAAAATCAAGGTTATTCAAAACTAAAAAAATTCAAAATATCAAATCTTTTGAACCAAATGACCGACTTCAAACTTCTTTTTTTGTTAGATAGATATTGGAAATACGTTAACCCTTATGTGGCCGACAGGGTACCCGGGTACCCAGTTCCCATTAAAAAACATGGTGCAGAAAAAAGCAAAAAATTTGTCGGACACATAACGGTTAATGAAGCCAAATTTTATTAAAATGCAAATTTATTTGTTTTTCACGTTTACATGGTCTCGGGACCAAAGGGGTACCCTGGTTCTATATTTTTACCAAAAATTTCATAAAATCATATCTCAATTAAAAAAAAAAAAAACATACCTGATGTATGATGCATCTCTGATTTTTTGATATGTTGCGCCAAATTTCCTGAATTTTCTGATTAAAATATTTAACCAGGATACCCCTTTGGTTCCGAGACCATGAAAACGTGAAAAAAAAAACTAAAATATTTCCATTTTTGTGCACCTAAACACAATTTCAACGTATTTTTCCTTAAAACTACAATTCAATAACTTTTGTAATTTGTTTCTTGTAAAAAGAAGCTTAAAACCGATCAACTGGTGTTTTTTGAATATTTTTAGTTTCCAAAACCTTGATTTTTAGGACCACTTTATCTGAAAATTTGTCACCCTCAAAAAAACAAAACCATGACTATATCGTTTTCTATGAAATGGCTGATATCATACACTTTTCAAACATCTGCATTTTCGGTATTTTCAGACATTTTTCCGGTAGTGTAAACATACTATAGTACGCATATGGCGATGATTTTAAACGGGAACATTTTTAAATAACGCTTCGACTTACAAAAGGGTTATCTTGACAACCAATTGACAATGTTATTTGAGTTTAGCATAATTTTATGGGATCACGCTTTCAAGACCAAGACCGAGGTTGTTTTTCCAAAATTCAAAATACAATGACAGTTCACAATCATATCAAATGCAATGAAAACAATTTCAAATTAACTAAAATTTCTAGGGCGCGTGGATTTTCCGAAAGCACAATGGTCAATTTCACCACAAAATTTTATTTGCATGTAAAATTGTATGCTCTGAGTTATGAATCTTTTTTTAATTATGAATAAAATAGGTCTGTTTTAACTTCAATGAGATGCCACATGCCAATTAGGCTTGAGCAATATTTGTGTTACAATCCATACTTTTGTAACAATTAAGTGTTAAAATCTATAGCAGAATTTGTTGCGTTGAAACATGATTTGTTTTTCATGAAAATTACTGAAATGATTCAGCGTGACAACACAGTGACTACTTCTAGTTTCATTGTGACCGATGTGTGACAAGTTGAGTTTCATATAGGTTGCACAAAAACATCTCTTGCAACTTCATTCGAAGTTACATTCGATGCCAAATTTTGCGCTTTTTGGGTTACATAATTGTATAGTTGTGCGTTGCATTGATCATCAATATTTTTTCAGATTTGTTACATTCAAGCTACAACCACTTAACTGCAACAAAATGTGCTGCTTGGGAGAAGTGAAAAGTCTTGCGAATTCATTGTCCAAAGCAGAAATGTCAAGAAAATGGTCAAACATTTGCTCATCATCCGACGAGATGGAACTTGGTGAGCTCGTTCTATTTTTTTTTTTTTTTTGTATTCTAGTGATAACCTGAGTAATTTTGCCAATTCTGTTTCATGAAAGATCCTTCCAAACTACCTAAAATCCAATAATTTCTATAAATCCATCTGGTAGCGTCATGGATGCTCTCACACAGGGTCAAATATTTGACCAAATACTATGCTCAAACATCTTGTTTGACTCGATTGAATTTTCATTAGTGGCAATGAGATGTATGCTCTTGAGTTCACACCTTGACTAATATTTGACTCCATGGATACTTGCATGTCTCGCTCGTGAGAACATTTGGCCATCACGCCGAGGACCTGGGATCGAATCCCATTCCTGACAAACTCGCAAAATGTGAGGTCTTCCTTCGGAAGTGAAGTAAAGCGTGGGTCCCGAGATGAACTAGCCAAGGGCTAAAAATCTCGTTAATACAGATAAAAAAAACTAATTGGTCATTTAAATGCTACTTGGACAGGGGTCTTGGGGGCGTTTTATTGATTTTTCGGAGGGGTTTAGGGGGGTCCCAGGGACCTTTCAAGGGTATCTTAGGAGCATTTCAAGGCGTGTTAGAAGAAATTTCAAGATATTTTAAGAGCGATTCAAGGGAGCTCTTTATAAGCGTTACTAGGAAAGTTTCAAGACCACCTGGAAACTCCTGGAATTGAGGTTCCCAAAAGCAGTTTAATGCACCTCTGAAGCCCCCTGCGACCCACTGAACGATCCTGAAACGCCTGAACGCCCCTAAACTACCCTTAAAATTCCTAAGGCCTCATGAAGCCCTCCCCCATAATCCCCATGAAGCCCCTTGGGATATCTTGAAAAGCCCCTAAGATCTCTGAAACTTCCTTGAGACCTGCAGGTACCCCCCTTGGGCTCCCTGGAACCCTCAAGCGCCTCAAAGACCCTCTGAAATGACTATCCGACCTCCAGGTACTCCCTTGAAACCAGAGGGACCCCCAAAAATGCTCCTTTGAACTCCTGAACTGTCGTTGAGACCCCCTGACGCACCTCTGAGACTCCCTGGAGCTGTCTAGAACTCCCTGAGACACCCTTAAATGTCCCTGAGATATTATGATACCCCCTAAATCTCTTGAAACACTTCTGAGTTCTCGCGGTATCTCCTGAAACCCTGTAAAACGTCCCTTAGATTCTCCGGAACACCACTGAGACCATTTGGAACTGCCCTGGCATCTCCTGAGACGCCCTGAAACGCACCTGAGACCTCCAATACCCCATCCCGTGAAACTTCTGTGACCTCACCTCACCTTTGTGGGGGCCCCACAGGGATGGCATTCTGCACTTAAAGTAGCTCATTTTCATATTAAAACAGCGCACACTTTCACACAAGCTGAGGAGCATGCCATCACTGACCACCACCTCCCCCCCCAAAACCCTCTGGTATCCACTAAACTGCCCCTGCCCCTGAGATCCCTGAAACCTCCATGAAACGTCCCTGAGACCCCCTGAAGCACCCCCGAGCTCCCTGAAACCACAAAACAGCGCACACTTTCACACAAGCTGAGGAGCATGCCATCACTGACCACCACCTCCCCCCCCAAAACCCTCTGGTATCCACTAAACTGCCCCTGCCCCTGAGATCCCTGAAACCTCCATGAAACGTCCCTGAGACCCCCTGAAGCACCCCCGAGCTCCCTGAAACCACATTAGATGCCCCTGAGACTACCTGAAACCCCCTGGGACTTCCTGGAAGCGACTCTGAGAGCTTCTTGAATCCTACGAAACCCCCTGAAAAGCCCCTGAGACTACCTGGAACACCACTGAGACTCTCTGGAACCTCTTGAGATCTCTTAAAACTCTCCTGAGACCTCTAGGTACATTATAATACCTCCTAAAACCCAATGAGACCCTCTTGAAACGCCTCTGGGATCTCCTGGTATTCCGTGAAACTCTTTGGAGTGCCCCTGAGAATCCTTGTAGTGCCTCATAAGACCCCTGAAGCCTTTCTGAAATCCCCAGGAACGCCCAAGACACTCTCTGAAGCGACCCTAAGACCCGGGCTCTAAGGGGTCTTGGAAATCCCTGAAACTCCCTAAGACGACCCTAAGATCCCTTAAATGTCCCTGAGACTCTATGAAGCACCCTTGGAGCTCCCTTAAACCCCCTGAATCCTTCTGAGATCAATTGAAGTGCCCCTGAGGTTTCCTGTAACCACTCTGAGCTCCATGAGACACCCTAAAACGCCCCTAAGACCTTCTGGTACTCCCTTAAACTTCCTGGGACCCCCTTGAAATGTCTTCGTGATCTGCTAGCTCCCCCTGAAGCTCCCGAGAACGCCTCTGGAATCGCCTGGAACACTCCTGAGGCCCTTCTGAACTACCCCGGAGTGCTTCCCACCAGGGATCCCAAGTAACATTTTGATTACCAATTAGTCTTGTAGAGGTTATGATAACCGTCATAAAACCATATACCTTTTATTTTGGTTTAATGATAGTTTTAAGAACCTCTTCTAGTCTATTTAACTAAAAAATGTTACTAGGGATGCCAGGTGAAATTTTCAAATATCTTTACAAGGCACGCTGAAATGTCTTCACATGTCTTCACACTCCGTGTTGTGGCTTTGGTATAAAATTAATGTTAAAAATCAAAATTTATGCTATGTTCTCACTGCGCTCTATATCAAGGGGTCTCCAGTTACCCTAGTGGTTAAGGCAATGGATCGCCAATCCGGAGACGGCTTGTTCGATTCCCGTTCTGATCGAGAATTTTTTTTCGACTCCCTGGACATAGTGTATCAGTGGGGACATCGAGCCATAAAGAAGAAGAAGAAGCGTGATGACATACGGGGATGATATCCTATATCACGAAAGGCGTTCACACTACGCCGACATGATATTGCTTATCGTTTTTGTTGTTGAACTAAAAAAAATAACGTAGCGCGTAGTATCCGAAAATTTCTCCAAGAGCTTTCCGGGAATCCCTCCCTGGCTTCCCCATGAATTCCATGGAAATTCTTGAAGAAGCTTCTGAAGAATTCCTGCAGTATGGGTGGTAGAATTCCTGCAGGAATGCCTAGGGAATTTTTCCATGATTTGACTGGAAATAACTACATAAATTATCCAAAAATTTCCTCCAGAACTTCCATAAAAATTTACTTCAAGAGTTTCCCAAGAAGTCCTCTAGCAATAATGCATGGTTCTCTCAGGATTTCTCTCGAATATTCCCCGTTTTTTTTCCGAAATCCCTCAAGAAGTTGCTCGGAATTATTTCCAAGAGTTCCACAGAAAATCTTTCAGAAGAAGCTCGGAAATTCATGAAGGAGTTCCTTAGAAATTGCTCCAAGAGTTCTTCGGGAATTCTTCCAGGAGTTCTTCGGGAATTCTTCTAGGAGTTTTGAAGCAACTTCTCCAGTTGCATCTCGGGAATTCTTCTAGTAGATCCTTGGGAATTCCTCCTGGACTTCGTCGAGAATTCCTCCAGGAGACCCTTGGCAAGTCCTCTGAGATCCGCGGGACTTTCTACATGAGATCCTAGAGAACCCACGGGAATTCTAGCAGTTCTTTGGGGATTCCTGCAAGACTTTCTCGGGAATTCGTCCAGGAGTTCCACGGGAATTCTTTCAGGATTTCTCCGGAAATTACTCCTGGAGATCCTAGAGAATTCCTTCTGGACTTCCTCGAGCATTCCTTCAGGAAATCTGAATGGATCCGTGGGACTTGCTACAGGAGATCCTCCGGAATTCCTCCATCAGTTCTTTTGAAATTCCTGCAGGAGTTTCCAGGCAATTTCCACAGAAGTCCCCTAGAGTGTATCTTCGAGCTCCCAGGAAATTCCTTTTGGAGTTTCATGGAAATTTCTCCACGATAATTTCTCCAGGATTTTCCAGGGATCCCTCCATGGATTCCCCTCGGATTTCCTAGGGAATTTCCCAATGATTTTTTTTTTCAATTAACTACATAAATTATCCGGAAATTCCATCCAGAAATTTCACGAAATTTACTTCAGAAGTCTACAAGAACTTCTCCAATAATTTAGGTCCCCGGATTAATTTCCAAGAGTTCCACAAGAAAAATCCGAAAATTCCTCCAGAAGATCCTCGGGAATTCAGCCTTGAGTCCCAAGGGAATTCCTCAAAGAGTTTTTTGGGAAGATAATTGGGAACTCCTACAGTAGGTTCTCGGAAATCCCAAGAGTGCTTCGGGAATTCCTCCAGAAGTATCTCAAAAATTCTCCAGAAGATTCACGAGAATTCTTCCACAAGTTCTTCGGGACTTCTACCAGGAGTTTTAAAGGAACTCTTCCATAAGTGTCTTGAGAATTCCTCCAGGAGATCTTCGGGGATTCCTCTAGCAGTTCCTCGGGAATTCCTGCAGGACTTCCTCGGGAATTCCTCCAGGAGTTCATCGGAAATTCCTCCAAGTTCCTTGGATATTCCTCCAGGAATTCTTCGGGGATTTCTTCATGAGTTCTACGGGAATTCCTACAGGAGAATTCTTGCAGGATATCTATGGGAATTCCTCTAAGAGATCCTCAGAAATTCCGCTATCAGTTCATCAGGAATTACTGTAGGAGTTTGCAGGAAATTTCTATAGAAGTCCACGAGAGTTTATCTTGGAGCTACTAAGCAATTCCTTTAGGAGTTTCTTGGAATTTTCTCCACGAGTCCCCGAGCATTTCTCCAGGATTTTCCTGGGAAATTTCATGCAGAATTTCTATGAAATTTACTTCAGAAGTTCAATAACAACTCCTCCAACGGCCTATTTATTCGTGATGATAATTATCATCATCGGGTGAATGAGAGCAGCGGCGAGAGACTGACTGTTTGCCATACGCAGGCAAACTGCACCAGTGGTGGTGGTGGTGGTTGACAAATAGTATGAACAAACACTCCGGTGTTTGAATTTACACGATTGTTCTTTTGGTGTGTCTTTTCGAATAGGAATTGTCATTAACCTTCATCCAGCCAACGTACATTTTCCACCTTCGGAAAAGCACAAAAATGGTCATAACTTTTTTTGTTTTTCTATGGATTTTGATGAAATTTTCACAACTTCCCGAAAAACTCTTCTAGTTTATAGACTGTTTCAGAAATTATAAATACACTAACCATTAACTGCCATTTCAATTTGAGCACAATATCCAAAAAAGTTTCTTCTAGCTCTTATAGTAAACATGCCAACGAAGCAAATAATAGCAATTTTGTTGATGTTTGTGGTAAAAGTTAAAAAATAGGGCTCTGTAAACTAGATGATTAAAATTTGAAGTTGCACAAAGTGGTCAAAAAATGAAGCATAGTAGAAAAGAAAAAAATCTCACAGATAAAATATTTATTTTCCAAATACAATAAAAATTGCTGTATCAATAATAAAAGATATGTCTCGATTGGTAAGAGTAATTTTTACTGGAATATTTGATCAAGAACCACCATTACGGGCCTTCTCAATACTAAACTTTTTGTTTCAAATTTCTTAACAACACCAGTAGCAACTAACGTTAAGCAAACGAATGTCTTAATTACTGCTTACTGCATTCGTTTTTATGGTATGATAAGCTTTGTTATCTGAAGGATCAAATGAGCTGAAAAAATCAGTTCGTTTAGATTGAATGCGTTCAAGAAAGCTAAGAAACTGTATGGTAGTTCTTATGTTCCATAGAAAACCTTAAAAAACGTGAAACTTGATCTCAGAAAAAATGATGTGGAAATGCCTTTATCGATTTTTCCCAAATTTTGATCAAGGTATTCCTTGAACAACTTGTTGAGGAAGCGAATGAGCTAAAAATTAGATAATTTTTGGTATTTAGTGATAAGTAATGTTGAAATCATTAAAAAACACCTTTGTGCAAATGCGAATTTGAAAAATTATGTTTTTTGTTAGAGAACTCGACTGTTCTTTAAAATATCAAGACAATTGAAAGGAAATATGAAAATATGGAGTACAATATGCTAAACTCTGAAAGAAGTTGGTAAAAATCATTAGAACAGTTCATTTTATTTAATAAACAAAGTGTATTTATAATTTCTGAAACAGTCTATATTATACCGGGGACATGGGAGCCTGGTCCACATGGTTCCGGAGTTATTCCGGATTGTCTTTGGGTATCAAAATTGGCCACATACTTTGCGCAACGTATATCTCAAGATCCCGATGAGGTAGAAGTATTGTGTCTTCGGCGAATTTGTTTGGCAGGTTAAGAACTAACTGGCAACGGCGACTTTGGTTCGTGATTCTACCGCTAGGCGGCGCCAGTGTCAAAAATGTTCAAACCCTCATATCTCAGAAACCTGATAAGATAGAATTATGCTGTCTTCGGCAAAATTCTTCAGCAAGATCAGAACTATCTGATAGTAAAGTCTTTGGTTTGGGATTTATTCGCTAGGTGGCGCATTGTGCCTGAATAATTCAATCACGTTTATCTCGATACCCTAATGAGGTACAAGCTTGCCGTTTTCAGCAAAGTTGTTGAGCAGGCTAAGAACTGTCTGGCAATGGCGTATTTGGTTCGAGAATCGTCCGCTAGGTGGCGCCAGAGTAAAAAATCTTCAAACTTCTATATCTCAGAATCCTGATAAGATAGAATGAAGCCGTCTTCAACAAAGTTCTCCAGCAAGCTAAAAACTGTCTGATAGTTGAGTCTTTGATTCGTGATTTATTCGCCAGATGGCAGTTTGTGTATAATATTTAAACACGTGTATCTCGTTACGGTAATAAGTTAAAAGCATGACGTTTTCTGTAAAATTGTTCGACAGGTTGAGATCTATCCGGCAATGGCGCCGTTAGGTGACACCAGCAATCAAAACATTCAAACAATTTTATCTCAAAAATCGGAATACGTCCAGAATTTTTTTCCAAAAGTTAAAAGGAAGTTAGACGTATATGGTGTCCTTTTTTCCGGTAATTTCCCCGGGAATTCTACCGGGAATTTATCCAAGCATTCCACTGGGAATTCCTCAAGAATTCCTTCAGGAGTTTCTTCAGGAAATCTTCCGGGAATTCTTCTAGGACATCCTCCAGAAGTTCCTCCGGGAAATCCTTTAGGAAATCCTCCAGGAATTCCTCCGGAGATTCCTCCGGAAATTTCCCCAGGATTTCATCTAGGACTCCCATCAGGAACTCCTTCAGGAATTCCTTCGGCAATTCTCCTGGGAATTTTTCCAGAACTTCCTCCGGACTTTTTTTTCCAAGATTTTCTCTTTGAATTTTACTGACAATTTCCCCAGAAATTCTTCCATGAACTTTTCCAGGAGTTTCTCCAGGAATATATCTGAGAGTTTTCTAAGAAAAACTGTCGGTTTTTTTTTTCAAGAAAATCCTCTGGTAATTTCTCCAGGAATTTCTTCAGGAAGTCTTCTATGATTTTTTTCTCACAAAACCCTCGAGGATTTCTCTCGGAATTCCTCTAGGACTTCCTTTACGAATACCTCCGGGAATTTATCCTGTAATTCCTCCGAGAGTTTCTCCAGGAATTCCTCCGAGAATATCTCCGGGAATTTCTTCAGGAAATCTTCCAGGAGTTGTTTTGAGAAATCTTCCAAAAAATCCTCCAGAAAACTTTCAAGAATTCCTCCGGGAACACTTCTGAAATTTCTCCGGGAATTTTTAAAGAAAATCTTCGAGATTTGCTCAGGAAATCCTCTGGGAATTTCACCAAGTATTCCTCTCTGAGAATCCCTCTAGGATTTCCTCCAGGAATCCTCAGAAAATGTCTCTAGGAATTCCTCCCGTGATTTCTCCAGCAATTCCTCTGGAAAATTCTTCAGGGAATCCTCCTTCCTGGGGGATTCCCTAAAGGAAATTCCTGGAAGAATCTCTGGAGGAATCCCCTGAGGGAATTCCTGGAGGAATCCCCGGGAGATTTCCTGGAGAAAGACCCGAAAGAATTCCTGGAAATAATCCCGGAAAAAGTCCTGGAGTAATTACTGTAGGAATCACCGGAGGAATTGCTGATGGGAGTCTTAGAGGAACTCCCTTAGAAATTCCTGGAGGGAATCGCAAAAAAAAAAATCCTAGTGGAATTCCAGGAAAAAAATTGAAAGGATTTCCTGTAGATATTCTTAGTGGAATTAGTGGAGAAATTCTAGATAGAATTTCCAGAGACATTCCCGGAGGAATTCCTGGAGAAATTTTCGGCGGAATTCCTGGAGAAAACAGAGGAATACTTAGAGAAATTCCCAGAGGAAATCCTGGAGAAATTCTCAGAGGGTTTTCTGCAAAAAAAAAGGCACGGGAGACTTCGTAGTGAAATTCCAGTGGATTTTTTTTGAAAAAAAACCAGAAATTTTCCTGAAGAAATTTCCGGAAGAATTCCCGGAGGAATACCTGGAAAAATTTCCGGAGGACGTGGAGTGGACCTGGTGTGATGCTAGAACACTTGACTGTCACGCCGAGGACCTGGGATCGAATCCCACTCCCGACAAACTCGCAAAATGTGAGTTCTTCCTTCGGAAGGGAAGTAAAGCGTGGGTCCCGAGATAAACTAGCCTAGGGCTAAAAATCTTGTTAATACAGATAAAAAAAATCTGTAGGATTTCCCGGACAATTTCTTGAAGAATTTTCAATTCCTGGCGGATTTCCTGAAGAAATTCCCGAGGGAATTCCCGGAGTTATTCCTGGAGGAACTCCTAGAAAAATTCTCGGAGAAATTCAGCCTGGAGAAATTCTTAAAAGAATTCCTGAGGAAAATCCCAGAGCAATCCATGGAGTAATTCCCAGAGGAACTCATGGAGGTACTCCTGGGAAAATTCTCTGAGGAAATCCGGAGGAATTCCTGGAGAACTCTTTGAGAAATTCCCAGAAGAATTCCTGGGAAAATTACCGAAGGAATTCCCGAAGGAATCTCCGCAGGAGTTCCGGATGTGGGTCCTAGAGGAAATCCTGGAAAAAAATCCGGAAGAATTCCCGGAGATATTTCCAGAGGAATTCCTAGAGAAATTCCTGGAGAAATTCCTGGGGAAACTTCCAGAAGAGTTCCTGTAGAAATTCCCGGAGACATTCCCGGAAGAAAAAACTGAGCAATATTGTGGGCTGACAATTTTTTTCTGCAGAGGGTCAAAGACGGTGTAGCGTATAACCTAGCGAATAAATCACGAATCAAAGACTCAACTATCAGACAGTTTTTAGCTTGCTGAAGAACTTTGTTGAAGACGGCATTTTTCTATCTTATCAGGATTCTGATATATAGAAGTTTAAATATTTTGACCCTGGCGCCACCTAGCGGACGATTCTCGAACCAAAGACGCCATTGCCAGACAGTTCTTAGCCTGCTGAACAACTTTGCTGAAAACGGCATGCTTGTACCTCATTAGGGTATCGAGATAAACGTGTTTGAATTATTCAGGCACAATGCGCCACCTAGCGGATAAATCCCAAACCAAATACTTTACTATCAGATAGTTCTGAGCTTGCTGAAGAATTTTGCCGAAGACAGCATAATTCTATCTTATCAGGTTTCTGAGATATGAGGGTTTGAACATTTTTGACACTGGCGCCGCCTAGCGATAGAATCGCGAACCAAAGTCGCCGTTGCTAGTTAGTTCTTAACCTGCTTAACAAATTCGCCGAAGACACTATACTTCTACCTCATCGGGATCTTGAGATATACGTTGCGCAAAGTATGTGGCCAATTTTGGTACCCCAAGACAATCTGGAATAACTCCGGAACAGGGGCGTACAATTTCGTTTCAATGATACACTTTCATGCAACATTTGAAAGAGTCACTTCAAGTGTTTCATACATTTTTCTAATGACTCGGTCGTTAAAAAAAACTTTTCCACTCATCGTAGCACTCGGTAGTCTCCCACCCGGTCGCATTGCTAGTGCTTCACCCGTCAGAGCATTAGTGTCTCACTGGTGCGCGCTAGTCTCTCAATGGTTACGGGCGCCGGATAATTGGATTTAAGTGGTCGAATTTGTTATCCTCTTTCATAAAACATAATTATCATTCTATTGGCGTGCACTACTATTTAAAAATGTGGTTTAAATAGTGTTTTTAGCATGTTGAAGTATTTCAATGACTCATAAATGAAACGAAAATCCAAGTGTATCATCCCATGTTTCATACACACTTGTTTCTGTAGCAGCAACGAACGAGTGTGTTGCTGGGTGAGAGATGAAGCATCACAGCAGTCCGTTCGCATGGGAAACGACTTGCTACAGTCGTCGTACGTCATGTTTTCCTTTCGAAATTGCACGACCCTGCTCCGGAACCATGTGGACCAAGCTCCCATGTCCCCGGCATAATAAACTAGAAGAGTTTTTCGGGAAGTTGTGAAAATTTCATCAAAATCCATAGAAAAACAAAAAAGTTATGACCATTTTTGTGCTTTTCCGAAGGTGGAAAATGTACGTTGGCTGGATGAAGGTTAAATGAGCCGGTGGGAAATATGCAACATAGTTTTTAATAGGGTTTGAAGCAAAATATATTGCATCTTTCCGTTAAGTCGAATTAACCGTTGCTATTGTAATCCTAGTATTACGCTTTACTATGTGGGTACAGTACTCGGTTCCTCCTGTATCGATTTCTTACCCTGGATGCGCCTTGCCAAATTGTCATCGACGTAATGGTCGTCTACAAGGTCGTCTACGATTGTTTTCACCGTTTCAGGGTACAGCTCGCAATATTATTCAGCGTTTCGATTTTTGACGAATTCAGCTGATGTTGGTGAGCAGGAATCGAACACACCATCTTCAGCATGATCTTGCTGAATACCCGCGCGATAAATTGCTTCGGCTACGTAAGTCCTGACACCAACACTGCATATATGAGAAACAAACTAATAATTTCAAGTAAATCCGAAACACAAAACCGTAGCTCCTTTTTCTCCGCTCTGGAACTAATGGGAGGAGAAGTCTCCCTTCTTATGTTATGCCAGGGTGTCAACGTCAGCACCAAGACGGCAAACAGCACTTGATTTAGGAACTGGAACCGTTCACCCGAAAACGAAAGCCATAACTTTTCCCACACTGGCACTGTCGAGAAGGTTTCCCTTTCGGAAAATTGCCACTCTTTGGTCACATGAAGAAAGGCACATAGCTCGATAGGATTGAATTTCTCCATGGGAAGCAGATAAACTTATCTAACCCGTTTAGGCCTTTTCGAGGGTTTGTAATATATGGCGAGCGCAAAACTGAACGGGGCAATTGGGATTTCCATCTAAACGTTGAGCTTTGTTTGGTGAATTTATGCAAATTCAATTAAGTTTGATGAAGAAATTCAATAAATTGTGAGAAGGCGTGAAAGGAACAGAAATTTGAAACGAATGCTTTATGGTAGTGAAGTCATTACTTTATTATTATTTTTTTAATGTTTCGTTAAGAACAAATGTATACCAAAATTCATAGAACCTGGCCTGACCGAAAATTACAGTGGTTAGACGTAGTCGAAACTAGTACCATCACCAAAAAGGACATAAAATATTAATCCCAAGCAACACACATGTTATATAAAAGCTACGACAGCGCAAGTTTTGGTTGTATAAAAGTTTATTTGACGTTTTTTCAACACATTGTTAGAATTACGTCAAATTAACTCCTATACAACCAAAACTTGCGCTGTCGTAACTCATATATAACATGTGTGTTGCTTGGGATTCCCACCTCTCTGACATAGTTCGTTGTCCAAGGGCGTCTAAAGACTGGCTGGCTTTTGTTTTTCATGTGATGTAAAATTTACGACCCTCGCCCACTTATCGTATGCACGAAAGGAGCATCCAGAGTAGGAAATCGATACAAGGGAACTCGGGTACGGTACCCACATAGAAGAAATACTCATATGAGTTAAAGTTCAATATCCTCCTCCATTTCTTAGGACACCTCCATTCAAGCTTTTCATGAAACGCATGTCAATTATTTCGAAATATTAAAAAAAAAAACAAAAAGGAGGTATCTCTTCAATATGCTGTACTGGAAAAAGTTTCATGATTTTGATTATGAGTAATTATTTTCCAAATCTTGATTATTCAGATGTTTTTGTTTTTTTTTTTGAGTTTTTCAATGTAGCCTCCACATACCCAAGGTGCATATATTTTTAGAATATTATCGTATAATATTACAAGATTTTCGAGATCTTTTTCTCTGAAAATTAGTTGTACTATTTTATAGAATCAAAAGGTTGGAATAAAAAAATAATTTTTTTTAGGTTTTTTTTTTATTTTGAATCCATGTCATTAATCGAATGATTGAGAAACATGACATTTCAAACAATAATGATTCAAATGACATTACAGAGTTTAATTAGAATGCTAACGGTTGATTCGACTTATCGGAAAGAGGCGATACCCTATTCAAAACTATGTTGCATATTCCGCACCGGCTCATTTAATACCCATTCTCATCCTAAAAGACACACCAAAGGAACAATCATGCAAAATCAAACAGCGGAATGTTTGTTCACACTATTTGTCAACCACCACCACCGGTGCCGGTGCAGTGTGCCTGCGTATGGCAAACAGTCAGTCTCTCACCGCTGCTCTCATTCATCCGATGATGATAATTATCATCACGAATCAATGGGCCATTACGGGGTGTTTACAGCGCTAATTAAAGACTGATTTGCATAAGCCTATTGACGACGACACCGATATGCAAATTGTGAGCATCGAGCATCGATAGGCCGGTAATGTGATTATTGTGGTTGATATGGGTGATATCACACAGAATGAGGATTACACTAGTTTACAAATTAAAACTAAAATGTTGAACTTCTATCAAAGACCAGAATTATTCTTAAATAATAACGATCTGATTTTGAAGTCATGCTCCAAACTAATTTATGTAGAACAGTTTTGGAGTTATAGCTAAAAATCGGGGTTTTCACTTTCTAACCCTCCTTGTGCATTGACCAAAACCGTACACTACTCGAGCTGTTCCCAACGCGATACATCGGGCAGGTTAAAAGTTTAAAATTTAGGTACTCAAGTTCAAATAACGTGCCTTGTAATGCCCCGATTTAAAACTTTTGTATGAACAGAAAATGGCCATGCTGGGGGTGGCGGGTTAATGCAAAGGAAATTTCCTTGAGGCTGAAGGATTCGTCATTGATATCATCGTCAACATTGAAATTTCGAAAGCAGTTTTCTCTTTCTAGGCATACATGTTAACAATAAAAATATATTCACTGTATTCCATTCTCCATCTGGAATACAGTGAATACATGTTCATAACAAACATTTGTGTTTTGAACGAGAAAACTGATTTTAACGTATCAATGATGACGGTGATATCAATGACGAATTCTTCAACCTTAACTTCCTTGGGCATAGAGTATCTTCTTGTCTGCCTGACGATCACTTCCGTGTGCAGTATAGTTTCCCATGCTAATAGGGATTGCCATAGCACATGGGACAGCTATGGCGCGGTAAAGGCTGGGTGTGCTGCGCAATTCAGATCTCTTTGTGATCCATTAGCCTCTGCCCAGCAACTCCTATCCCTATCTCCTAGAGGTACCGGCCGGAAACAATGAGCAACCTTAGGGAAGATCGGGTAACCAACCCCGGTGGGAACTTTGGTCGTAGGCTTATAGAGAAGGGGGGAAGTGTTTGCTTCAGCAAACCTGAGCGTCTGTTTTCCAGGAGGAGCAGCTCACAACAGCGTCTGATTCCCATGTCAGGGGCAGCTGATCAACGTCTGAGTGTCAGGGAAGGACTATAGTCCTCCGGAAAGTAGGGGTTACTGTCCGGCCCTACGAGCCAGCTGTAAAAAACCATTGTAACGGAAAATCAGCAACAGAATAATACGAACCGAGACCAACGGCAGCGACCCCAGCGAACAAAAAGGACTTGCGATTGAAAACTCGGTACGTGGAACTGCCGATCTCTCAACTTCATTGGGAGCACCCGCATGCTCGCCGATCTACTGAAGGACCGCGGGTTCGGCATCGTAGCGCCGCAGGAGGTGTGTTGGACAGGATCCATGGTGCTAACGTTTAGAGGCAATCATACCATGTACCAGAGCTGCGGAAACACACGCGAGCTGGGAACAGCTTTTATCGTGATGGGTGATATGCAGAGCCGCGTGATCGGTTGGTGGCCGATTGACGAAAGAATGTGCAGGTTGAGGATCAAGGGTCGATTCTTCAACTTCAGCATAATAAACGTGCACAGCCCACACTCCGGAAGCACTGATGATGACAAGGACACATTTTACGCGCAGCTCGAACGCGAGTACGATCGCTGCCCAAGCCACGACGTCAAGATCATCATAGGAGATTTGAACGCTCAGGTAGGCCAGGAGGGGGAATTCAGACCAGCGACGATTGGTAAGTTCAGCGCCCACCAGCAGACGAACGAAAACGGCCTACGACTCATTGATTTCGCCGCCTCCAAAAATATGGCCATACGTAGCACCTTTTTCCAACACAGCCTTCCTTATCGTTACACCTGGCGATCACCACAGAAGACGGAATCTCGAATCGACCACGTTCTGATTGACGGACGGCATTTCCCCGATATTATCGACGTCTGGACCTATCGTGGCGCCAACATCGACTCCGACCACTATCTGGTGATGGTAAAACTGCGCCCAAAACTCTCCGTCATCAACAATATACGGTACCGGTGACCACCACGGTGCAACATTAGAGCGACTGAAACAACCGGATGTTGCCTCAGAATACGCGCAGAATCTCGAGACCGCGTTGCCAGACGAGGGCGAGCTCGTTGAGGCCCCTCTAGAGGACTGCTGGAGTACAGTGAAAGCAGCCATCAACGACGCAGCCGAGAGCACCATCGGGTACGTATGCAACGGAATCGACGGAACGAATGGTTCGAAAAAGAGTGCAGAACGGTTTTGGAGGAGAAGAATGCAGCGAAGGCGGTAATGCTGCAGCAAGGGACCCGACAGAACGTGGAACGTTACAAACAAAAGCGGAAACAGCAGACCCACCGCCTCTTTCGGGTTCTTCCGTCGTCTCTGTCACCTAAAACGAATGCGTTCGTGGGAAGTTATCAAGCCGGCTTCATCGACGGCCGGCCGACAACGGACCAGATCTTTACCGTACGGCAAATCCTCCAGAAATGCCGTGACTACCAGGTCCCAACACATCACCTGTTCATCGATTTCAAAGCGGCATACGACAGGATCGACCGCACAGAGCTATGGATGGAGCGATAGATGGTGTGCAAAATTGCCTTACGCACGATTTCGGGTGAACTATCCAGTGCATTCGAATCTCGCCGGGGACTGCGACAAGGTGATGGACTCTCATGCCTACTCTTCAACATCGCTCTTTTTTTTTTTTTTTTTTCTTCTAAACCATAGGGGGATAATCTGCTCAACAGACACCCTAACAGAAGGTTAGGGTAGTGTAGGTCTGACAGGCCGTCTTCTACAACAAAAGTAAAATCCAGGACTACTCTCTCCTCGTACCCACTAAACCATTCCTATGGTCGCCAAACCCTACGTCTCTCCGGAACCACCAAGAAGGTATTGCTTCAGAGAGGGGCTAGTGCACATCGCACCCACAAGGTTAGCTGCGTAGCCTGCAGCAACGAATATCGATGACTCGCTTTGGAGAGTCCATCACGGTAGCATGCTGGCGCTTAGCCAGTTTCCCGAGTGGTCCTCGCCACTCCCTTTGTCCTCGGAAGGCGGGCAGGGTCAACCCCGCCCGCGCCCTACTGCTGAGCGGACATCAAGAACTGATGCCCACGTGCAACCCGATCTGACCTGCCCGTAAGGAAGGGTATCACTACCCTTCAGGCCCTATCAGATGCACCCGTAGGTTGCAGACAGCAGGATCTCACCTACCCCGACCCTTGCCGGGGACCCCTTTCCAACCGCGGGCTCGGATCCAACCCAGTAGACCGACGCCACGACAGCACCACTACCGAGACTTCCTCTCCGCGGCCACTTAATCGTTGTAATAGCCGTTGTAATAGCCGTTGAAACGGCGTTCCAGCCAAACTCATCCCTACACATCCTCTGGACCAAGTTGTCCGGAGTTGTGTCCTCCCCGCATGTGGCAAGCATGCGGTCACGCATTGTGCGAAAACGCGGGCACACGAACAAAACGTGTTCCGCCGTTTCCTCTAAACCATTGCACACTGGGCATTCGGGAGAATCCGCATGCCCGAAACGGTGTAGATACTGTCGGAAGCAACCATGACCTGTAAGGACCTGTGTCAGGTGGAATGTGACTTCCCCATGGCGCCTATTAATCCAACTATCTACCCTCGGTATCAACCTATAGGTCCACCTTCCTTTGGTGGAACTGTCCCACGCGCGCTGCCATTTGACCATAGAGGCCATCCTGACAGTCCTGCGTATGCCTCTTGTGCCGCGCATTTCGAAGCACTCCATGTCCTCACTGATAAGAATGCTGATAGGCACCATACCAGTAATGACGCAGAGAGCGTCGTGTGACACGGTACGGTACGCGCTCGCAACCCTCAGGCACATAAGCCTGTAAGTACTTTCCAGCTTCCGTCGGTAGCATTTAGTACTTAGCGCGGTGCCCCACGCCGGGCCGCCATACCTAAGTATGGACGTAGCAACACTAGCCAGAAGCTTGCGCTTACTGGCGTACACCGCAGAGCTATTGGACATCATCCGGGACAGTGCCGCAATAGCTGTGGAGGATCTTTTACAGGCATAATCGACGTGGCTACCGAAGGTAAGCTTATCGTCGATCATCACGCCCAAGTGTTTGACGGAGCGCTTTGACAGGATAGTACAGTCTCCTACACTGATCTCCGTCTGCTGCTCCGACTTCAGGTTGTTAACAACCGTCACCTCTGTCTTGTGGTGAGCCAGCTCCAGTTTCCTGGACCGCATCCACGCCTCCACAACCTTGATCGAGTGGTTGGTAGTCAACTTTACCTCCTCGATCGTTTCACCGTAGACTTCGAGCGTAATGTCGTCGGCAAATCCGACAATCACCACTCCCACTGGATACTCTAACCTCAACACCTCGTCGTACATGACATTCCATAACACCGGACCCAGGATGGAACCTTGCGGGACTCCTGAGGTTATGTGAAAGCACTTCCGACCCACCTCCGTGTCGTAGACTAGTACACGATTCTGAAAGTAACTTCCGAGAGTCTTGTACAGGTACTCCGGTATCCCCAGACGCAAGAGCGCATCGGCAATAGCAGACCAGCTGGCGCTATTAAACGCATTCCTTACATCCAGAGTCACTACCGCGCAAAAGCGAATTCCCCTCCTCTTAGGCTCGAGTGCTTTCTCGGCGGTTTTTGTAACCGACAAGATAGCGTCTACGGTGGACCTCCCCTTCCGGAAGCCGTACTGGTTACTCGAAAGACCATTTTCGCCCTCGGTGAACCGCAACATTCTATTGAGGATGATCTTTTCGAGCACCTTCCCCGCCGTGTCAATCAAGCATATTGGTCTATATGCCGACGGGTCTCCGGGTGGTTTCCCCGCCTTTGGCAATAGTACCAGGCTCTGCCTCTTCCAAGCTTCTGGGAAAACTCCCTCGTCCAGGCATTTCTGCATAGCAGACCTGAACATCTCGGGAGCCTCTGCAATAGCTACTTTTAAGGCTAGGTTCGGAACTCCGTCCGGACCTGGGGCCTTACCTACGCTAAGGGACTTAGCTATCCCCGCAAGTTCCACATCGGTGACCCTCTCCTCATCGCCAGCCCCAGCCCCCGGCTGTCCTACGAAAGGATGCCAAGGACTAGGATCATGACGCGGAAAAAGTCCTCCAATGATCCCCTCCAACATCTCTGGAGATTGCTCTGTAGGAGCCATCACACCTCTCGTCTTGGCCATAACGATCCTGTAGGCGTCACCCCACGGGTTCGTATTGGCACTCTGACAGAGACCCTCAAAGCAGGCCTTTTTGCTTGCTCTTATCTCGGTCTTAAGCGCGGCTTTTGCAGCGGCAAACACCACCCGCCGTTCGTTTCGCTTGTAGCCGCTGCTGGGCGATCCAGCATAAAACACGTGGCTTATGCGCCACTCCTCGAAAGGAGACCACGAGCCCAATTTTAAATTGCCCGGATGAGACTCCCTAAGGGCGAGTCCATTTAATTTCCTGGAAAGGATTTATGGATCGATCCAGCTGGCTACGATCTAAAACGGCCAAACGGGAAATCCCTATTACCACAACATAACAGCACAATCACGACGACACTCAGAGACGACGGTGAGAGATCTCACATGAACCCCTACGATCTCACTAAAGAGAAGTTCTCATCATTGGCGAACTCTCCTCTCGCCACCAGATCCCTCACTGAGCTGGAAGACACTCATAAAATAACCCAATCAAACTCGACATGGAGGACGGGACACGAAACTACAGAGAAACGCGCAGTGATGTTCAACACATTTAAACAATCAAATTGCTAGGAAGGAAAACTCATAATAACATTTATTCACGGTACTAATGGGACGGATACGAATATATTGGCTTACACGTGTATATTGACTTATTACCTAGGATACATGTTCAATACAGGGTATATTTGATCGAATTCTGAATCATCATAGGTGTTGTGTTCGTTCTACTCTCTTCTACCTCCTAGCATGTGTGCGTTCCTTTAGCCACTCCCTATCTCCTATCTGTGCTCAGTGCTCTATGTTTGTGACGTCACTTTTATTGGAAGCTCGGCATCGTATTCGTCTGCGCTCCTGGTGACAAAGCTTCCCTGCAGTGGTGGCGAAAACGGCTCACGCACGCATTTTCACGGGGCCAAGACGTTGGTCCCCCAAGACGCTGTCGGAAGGAAATCCGATCTCCGAAAAGAGGTGTTGTTTTGGCTTTTCAGCACTTCATACTCAGTCTTTTGACTGGCAAAAAAGGTCCTCCGCGGCGCCCTCAGCGGACGCCGCACTTCTCGAAAAAAAAGGAAAGGTTGACTCACCGATCTGTTCTGCTTACGAAAGTTCGCAGTCGATGACCTGCAGGCCGGGTCGTTGACTCACCGGCGGCTTGGCTGATTGATGGCGGTCGTTGGTCGTTGATCGGCTCGTCACCGCGTGATCGCAATGGCAATTGGCGTGCCCTATGCAATGGCGGTTTCTGGCAATTGATGCTGCCCGGCTGGTTTGTTGACGAACCAGCTTGTGGACCTCGTCCACTTGAAGGTCCCCGGGCCTTCTCGGACCGATATGGTGGCGGATCCGTCCGCTTCCGGCTGTATGGCGGTTGCCGGGTACTTCTCGTCCGTTGGGGAGGAAGCGGTCGCGCTTGGGCGCGGCGAACTGCGGATTGAAGAGAAACTGGCGGGATACGAAACATAAGCACTGGCACAAGAGCACATTCAGAGCACAGATTCTTACCTCGGTATTTAGTTAACTAATCAACTATCAATCGCACACAATTCTCTACGCACACCTTATAGCCTACTGTAGAACGAACAATTATTTAATTATTTAGCTATATCGAACATCACTTTAAACAAACCTACTTCTGGCATACGAAAACTAAGCACAAACGCGGACACTTCCAATTCTTTGGACGATCACGGACGAAATGATCGAGTCTTTGAAGCCTCAGATAAGGGAAAGTGAATGATCTCGGACGTACCCGGAAGTACGTCATTTCCCGAAACCCTTCGTGTTACATCGTGACTACACCGCTATGCGGATAACTTGACCGATAGTCGTGCTGCTTTCCCTTTCCCACCTTATCCAGAAAACAAATGGCCTCGACCTCGGAAAGCGTTTGTTAATGGATGCCTTTTCATTTGCCTAAGCTAAGGGGTATGTACAAATTCAAATAATCAGAGATAGATCGCATTTCCTTACAATCTATCTTATTTCAAATATTTACAGACTTATTTTACAAAAATATATACAAATTCTCCTGACCGCTACACGCTCTTCCTCTGATCGTGCTCGCTGCATCCGCCGCCTAGCCCGTAGGCAGGCGCGGCGCAGGTCCGCAATCGCGTCGGTCCACCAGTAAGCCGGTGGCCTCCCATTTCTAGGGTGGACTCGCCTAGGCATGGTCGCATCACACGCACGTGAGAGCACCGCTACCAGCTCGTCGCCGTCTAAACCGATTAAGTTTCGCTCACGGCGGAGCGCCTCCCTAAATACCCCTTCGTCGAAGTATGATGTCTTCCACCTGCGAGGGCTTGGCCTTGGCCTAGCCGCCTCTTCTTCTATCCGCTGTCTGCTGTTATTGTAGTCGATACTGTAGCGAACCGCCAGGTGGTCGCTGTGAGTGTAGCCATCATCTACTCTCCAGTTCGAACTACTTGTTAGGCCAGGACTACAAAAGGTCACGTCAATAATTGACTCCGCTCCGTTTCGACTAAAGGTACTCTTGGTACCGACATTAGCCAAGTCGACATCTAAGATGGCCAGTGTTTCTAGCAGGATCTGACCCCGCTGGTTCGTGAAACGGCTTCCCCATTCCACGGCCCAGGCATTAAAGTCGCCCGCTATTACCACCGGCCTTCGCCCTGTTAGCACGGTCGTTAAGCGGTCCAGCATTTGCGTGAACTGCTCGATCGGCCACCGCGGAGGCGCATAACAGCTACAGAAGAAGACCCCGTTTACTTTGGCGACCACGAAGCCCTCATAGGTAGTAGAAACCAACTCCTGAACGGGGTATTTACCCGTCGTCCATATCGCCGCCATTTTTCTGGTCCCATCCGCGACCCAGTTGCCGTTGCCGGCCCATATACCGAGTATATGGGTCCGATATGATGGCGATATCCGTCTCCCACTCAGAAACTGCCTGACAAAGCAGTTGCTGAGCCGCATCACAGTGGTTCAAGTTCAGCTGCGTTACCTGCACTGTGATTTGTTGTTCACTGCGGCTTTCTTGAAGGCCGGGCACCTTGGGCCACCCATCGGATGTCTGTTGTTCGAGGATTTCCCGGTACAGATCATGCAGATGGGCGGACTCGTGCAGCTTTGGGCCTTATGACCTTCAGCGCCGCATCGCCTGCACAGTTTGCGCCTGTCGGGGCCTTTGCAGTCCCACGACTTGTGTCCTGGTTCCAGACACCTGAAGCAAACCTCTGGTGGCTCGTGGAATGTCAGGTGACATACACACCAACCCACCTTTATGCTCCCTACTTTAACGGACTTTTTGACGTCCGCCACAGGTAGCTGAACCAAAGCTATCTGTGTCCCTGCTGGCCCTTTCCGTAGCTTAACGGCTGCGGCGGCCACCTGCACATCGCACTGTTGCCGCAGTGCCGTGACGAGCTCTTCCACTTCGGTGATCTCATCGATGTCCTTGACCTTCAGAGTCGCCTCATGTGTCAGAGCCCTCACCTGCACACCCTCACCAAGGACCTCTTCTGCCAGCCTCTTATAGGCGGCGCCCTTGTGCTCCTTCTGGCGCTTCAGCTCCAGGATCATCTCGCCCGTACGAGTACGTCTAATACTGCGTACGTCGGCTCCATGACCCTCAAGCTTGGCTTCGCTTCGCATCATCTTCAAGACGTCCGAGTACTTGGACTGTTCCGTCTTGATGACGATAGCGTCGCCTTTCTCGCGCTTGGCACCTGCCCTTCTACGCCTTGGCTTGGCGTCCTGCGCTACTACCTGCGGATTCGCCTTCTTCTTCCTCTTCCGCTCTACCTTCGTCCAAGGGGGGTCCTCCCCTTGGATCGCCCTACTCTGTGGCTGTTGAGGGCCCACTAGCGGTCGCAACCCCTTGTTCCCATCGTTCCGGGACGGGCCAGCCTTTTCAGGCCCACCCTTCCCAGCTTTCCGGGAACCCTGGCTGGGGTCCGACCTTCCGGCATTATTACCGACTTTCGGGGTAATGATTCGCCTGGCCTTGCGGGCACCGCCAGACAGCTCCTCGCCTGACGGTTGCCTCGCCCGCTTCTGCGATTGCTTGCCCCGTTTGTCGCGAGCAGTCGCTTCCGCCTTATTCGGACTTCCTGCGAAGGAGAAGGCCTCCGTTTGGGTAAACTTCGGCACTTTCTCATTTGCAGGCTCCGCTGCTGCAGCAGTCAGCAACGCGAGTGCCGCGTGCTCCTGCTTGGCATCGTCGATCGACGCCCTAAGTCGAAGCAAGGCCGTTTTCAGGTCCTTGCTTATGTTCGACTTAGTGGACGCAAAGTCGATGATTTTGCCAAGCTGCTGCTCAGCCACCTCTATTGCGGACCGTCCTTTGGATCCTCGGTTGACGGCCCTCAACAACCACGCTCCGTCCATAACCTCCACCGGCTGGCTTGCCGGGAAGTGGACTGGAGCACCCACGCTTGAGCTGCGTACGCAACTCCCAGCGCCTATCTCCTCACTTCTCCTTGTCGGAGATCTCATCAACCCGCTTCTTGCGAAGGGGTTGATCCCACCACTATTTCCACCTAGATTCTGATTTTTATTTGACTTCATGATTAAATCCCACGAGTAGCACGGGAAAGAATGTCCACCACGCCAGAGCCCTGCATTAACGCGGTAAGGGACAGCTTACTGTAGGGGGTGCCCAGGTATCCCACAGGCTCCGTTAAAGATCGAGCATCTTTTTCACCCCCTCGATCACTCATTCCTCAGCACGGGTCGCTTGACACCTTGAATTGGGGTTAGTAGTCCTATTCTTAGCCGGCGACTACGCGGCTGACTCGCAAGCGGGGGGGTGCGTCAGGCCCCAGGACTTTAGTCCCTGCTGCTCAACATCGCTCTGGAAGGTGTGATGCGACGAGCCGGGGAACGGTTTTCACAAAATCCGGTCAATTTGTGTGCTTTGCGGACGACATGGACATTATTGCCAGAACATTTGGAACGGTGGCAGAGCTGTACACCCGCCTGAAACGCGAAACAGCAACGGTCGGACTGGTGATGAATGCCTCAAAACCGAACCGAACATGACCGGATCCGTCTGGGTAGTAATGTTACGATAGACGGGGATACTTTCGAGGTGGTGGAGGAATTCGTCTACCTCGGATCCTTACTGACGGCTGACAACAACGTGAGCCGTGAAATTCGGAGGCGCATCATCAGTGGAAGTAGGGCCTACTACAAGCTCCAGAAGAAACTGCTGTCGAAAAAGATTCACCCACGCACCAAATGTACCATGTACAAAACTCTGATAAGACCGGTGGTCCTCTACGGGCACGAGCAATGGACCATGCTCGAGGAGGACCTGCAAGCACTTGGAGTTTTCGAGCGACGCGTGATACGGACGATTTTCGACGGTATGCAGGAGAACGGTGTGTGGCGGAGAAGGATGAACCACAAGCTCGCTGCAGTTTACGTACGGCGAATCCAGCATCCAGAAGGTGACTAAAGCCAGGAGGATACGGTGGGCAGGGCATGTTGCATGAATGTCGGATAACAACCCTGCGAAGTTGGTGTTCGCGACTGATCCGGTTTACACAAGAAGGCGCGAAGCGCAGAGAGCATGATGAGCGGACCATATATAATTCGACCGGGTGAAGCGTGACTTGGCGAGCATTGGGCGCGACCGGGGATGGAGAGCGGCAGCTACAAACCGAGTATTGTGGCGTACTATACTCAAAAGAAAATTAAGAAGGGCGAGTGGCCTGGAGATTTAAAGGAGATAATGCGGGGTTTCAGAGGGCTTTCAAGGGAGTTTCAGGAATGGGGGCGGGGGGTGGTCAGAGGCGTTTTCGGAGCGTTTCGAAGGGTCTCAGTTGCGTTATATGGGATCCGATGGTGTTTTAGGGGGGATTTCTAAGGCATTTCAGACAGCTTCAGAGAATTTTAGGCGTGTTTCAGAGGCCTGCGTAACGCATTATGAAGGCGTTTTCAGTGGTTTCTGAAGATCTCAGGTACGTTACATAGAGTCCGAGAGGGTATTATGGGGATTTCGAAGGAATTTCAAGAAACCTTAGAGGATTTTTGGCGAGTTTAAGAGGCGTTGCTCAGGCGTTTTCGGGGGTTTCTGAGGGTTTCAGGTGCGTTACATGGTGTTCTAGGGGGTTTTAGGAGAATTTCGAAGGCATTTCAGAAAGCTTCGAAAGATTTTAGGTTCAGAGACGTTACTCATGCGTTATGTAGGCATTTTCCGGTGTTTCGGAGGGTTTCAGTGGTATTAAAGGGTTGTTTGGGGGGGGGGGGGGGGGCAACAGTTTCTGAAAGTACTTTTTGGATCACTGCTCTTAACATTCCTTTTGCATAATGTTGGGAGCAGCTCGCTGACAAGTACGGTTTAGGTCATAAATGACCCTGATGCCAGAACAAGGTTATGTGAGCTCCAGGGAGATTTCAGTGGCGCATTCAGGCGGTTTCAGAAGAGAGTCAAGACGTTCAAGAGTGTTCACGATTGTAGCTCCGAAGACCCGCACTCTTACAGATATTTAATCAAACATTGAACTTAACCCTTGTCAACACACAGTTGCATGAGGCTGTGTAAGCCTGACTCTCATTCAAATATTCAAGTACACAAGCGTGTAGATTTGATGACTTATGGTTCAGAAAGTTTTTAGGTAACCTTAAACAGAACCAACCCCCCCCCTTGTCTCCTAATCACTCCTCCCGGTGAACCTCCTTAATTACCTCACTACTTGTACTATGCTACCCTAATCTGAAACACTCCAACTGCCCTGAACACAGATTCCATTTTGGTAATGTTACCTAAATGAAGGGACCTAAATAAATTTTGCCTAAACCATGGTTCCCAAACGCGGTCGGTCGGTACGCGAATCATAAAGCATTAATTGACGTATTCCGATGCCATTCACCCACACCGGTATAGCGGTGAAGCAGCGGGAAGCGGATATTGAACTTTTCTTGAATCCAGGATGGAAACAATTCAATAATTTCCACGAACTGGTTGAATGAATTGCGCCATCGTGACTCTGCCAACCGGAGTTGAACGACAGCGAACGAGAACGAAACGCAAACAGCCCGTCAAGTTTGTGCAAGATTTATTGTGCGATTCTAGTGGATTTTCCTGCTGAGCTGCTGAACTCACAGAAGATGCAGTTGTGACTATTTGAAACATGGTGTTATGGTACCGTTTAATGGTGGTTGATATGTCATGCATTGTCGGTTCACTTGAAACGTACGTGCTGTGGTAGAGTAGGAAATGTTATGTTAACTAGAAAATGTTTGATTTCAAACCAACATGTGCTCTGATATAAGTATAATTTTTGCTGTTACCACTTCCATATCTTTCCCGTTCATCAAAGTTGTAAGTGTGTTCTTGGTTGGCACTCTGTATCCATGGTATTACATGATATTGCCTAGCAGCCTATGGAATCGATGATAAAAATTGTTATAGCCAGGATGATATGAACTATTATGAGGCATTAATGACTAAGACTGTCATAAATGCCACCGATTCTTCTTCTTCTTGGCGTAACGTCCTCATTGGGACAAAGCCTGCTTCTCAGCTTAGTGTTCTATGAGCACTTCCACAGTTATTAATTGAGAGCTTCCTCTGCCAATGACCATTTTGCATGCGTATATCGTGTGGCAGGCACGAAGATACTCTATGCCCAAGGAAGTCAAGGAAATTTCCTTTACGAAAAGATCCTGGACCGACCGGGAATCGAACCCGTCACCCTCAGCATGGTCATGCTGAATACCCGTGCGTTTACCGCCTCGGCTATATGGGCCCGTGAAATGCCACCGATAATTAGCAGATTATTGAAGTGCTTTCTAGGTTTTGGTATGCCAATCACCATGTGTTCTTTAACAGTAGATAAGATTCTATTTGTTCGCAGCTATATTTATTTCTCAACCTGAATGTTCAGGAAATGCAACTCCTTTCTTCGGGTTTTCCACGCAAAATTAAACTTGTTCCTCGAGTTCACTCGTATTCTCCTGCATTCAACTTGCCCCGTGGTAAACCTGGTGATAATGGTTCATAAATTTCGACTATTCCCTCCTTCTGCCACAACCCCCCAGTTGGGCTTACTCGCCCGGATGCTACTCGGGGACGACAATAAAAACCATTCGTAATCATAATTATAGTGAAAGTACGCCCCTCTCCAGTGACTCCAGGCTGCCCAGCCCAAGTCCAGCATAGTAGTAGCATCATGACTGCACGGCTCAGCTCGGCTCCGGCGATATTTTCAGCAACAGTGACTTTCATAATTCCACCACCGACCGACCGACCGGAGGAAACCGGAGAAGCTCTGAGCCACCCAGGTTCCGAAAATAATGAGAGCCCCCAAAAGGAAGAGTCTCTCGCAAATAAATTGGACCAAAAGCTGAGGCACACAAGCACAGCACATATACACACAGACCCAGCGACAACCTGCACTCATTCTTGCATAATGTCATATTTTATGGTTGCCAGCAGGGGAATTTCCTAGAAGGAACTACCAAACAGATACCATCCACCAAGTATGGTGCGGGCTGATTTCATATTCTGGGAATTGAGGGAGTGGAATAAAAAGGGGCTCGCTGTCCCGGCTTAGTTTGCTTTTATTTTGGGGCGAATGTTTGTCAGACTATGCGGATTGTAGGAAATATGATGCAAGGACTTTTCTCCTCCCACCGGGGACTTGTTGAGTGTGGCTCTGAAAACTGGGAACAAGTGTGCACTTTCGTTTGAAGTATCTAAAAATGTTAAACGAAAGTTAGCTTCATGATGAATGTCACTAAATTTCAGAAAAGAAACTTCATGAGATAGGTTGAGATTAACTGATTGAAATCACGGCGTATCAACAATAAATGCAATTTGTGTCAACAAATTTGAGACATTGATAGGAAGCAGCTTTGAAAAATTCTTGAAAGCATTCTTGGAAAAATTTATATAGTTATTCTTCTAAAAAAAATTGAAAAAAATTAACGCGAAATGTCTTAAAGCAGTTTGCAATCCAGTCCTTGATCGAATTTCCGGAGAAAATGTTGGAGAACTTTTTAGGAAAATAACTAGATTACATTCTCCAGCAATGCACAGTGGGAAAAATCGACCGAAAAAACGGATCTTTTAACGCCGATGGTTTCGGTACGTGAAGTTGACCATTTCTGACGTAAAAAATTACGAGAAATCGATTGGTGCTTAATTCATTCACCGCACGGCACGGGAAGTGGTCCATTTTACCCTACTTTCCCCTGTTTTCATACAAGAAGAGAATCAAAATGCACTTTTAAACAGCTAACGCGACTGTAGATCATTGAAAATAGCTGCAGGTGTAACTAGAGGTTAATAGAAATCATAAACATACATGAAAGATCCTTTTAAATGATTATTTTGCCCCATATGCCCCAGCAACTGTCGGATATTCACAATTTTCCTAATTATGAATGGATTTTTAATGTTACTGACTTGAAGTTAATTTGTTTGGCATAAACAAAAAGCGCTAGAGCTTTTATCACCAGAATAATCTTCGGGGGTTGTCCAATTTGCCCCATTTCGCCCTATTTTCATGAAAAATGAGATTTAAAATGTATTTATGAAAGACATATATTGCTATGGAACGTTGAATTTAGTTTTAGGTGCAATTAGAAACTAACAGTTATCATGCGCATATAAGAAATATATTTTCCCTATTTTACCCTACATTCCCCTAAAACTGCTGGATAATAACATATTTTGTATGGTTTTGTAATGTCGCTGGATGCAAAACATGAAGCCCTGGATCATTTTTGATGTATACAAATGCGGTTTATCGATTAATACTACAATCATTCTCGGAATGGTATAAATAGCTGTCCATTTCACCCCAATTCGCCCTGATTTTTGTCATGTAATGTACAAATCAACTTGCCCTGATTTTTTGTCAAGTAATGAATAAATAAATTTCCCTTATTAGCATTGGTACTGTAACCAGTACATAAGACATATATATGACTTTTTCTATAATTTCAGCTTTTGATGGGGAATTAAGGACATAATAAGCATTTTATAAAATATGTTACATATGCGCTAAACTAACTAAATAGGGCGTCTCAAAGCATCAAATTATTTATATTTAAGATGCCTCATTTAATGAGTTGCGTGCATATTTGCCACAAATTAAGATAAAGGTTAATGCTTATTACACCCTTCATTCCCCACCAGAGTCATATGTTTTAACTGTCCTTTCGATTCCGATTGGTAACAAAAGTCCATCAATTCGGACATAAGCAAATGGGGGAAATCGATTCATTCATTCAGGCGACAACAAATCAGGGCAAATTGGGGTAAAATGGACAGCTATTTGTACCCTCCCGAGGATGATTCTAAAACATATCGATAAACCGTATTTGTACATATAAAAAATGATCTAGGACTTCATGTATTGCAACCAGTGACATTACAAAACAATAGAAAAATGTTATCATCCAGCAGTTTTAGGGGCATGTAAGGCAAAATAGGAAAATATCTTTCATTTATACGCATGATAGCTGTTAGCTTCCAATTGCAACTAAAACTAATTTCAACGTTCCATTACAGTATCTGTTTCTTATAAATACATTTTAAATCTCATTTTTCCATGATAATAGGGCACAATGGGGCAAATTGGACAACTCCCGAAGATTATTCTGGTGATAACAGATTTAGCGCCTTTTGTTAATGCAACAAAAATGAAATTCAAATCAGTAACATTAAAAATCTATTCATAATCATGTAAAATTCAGAATTTCCAGCAGGTGTTGGGGCATATGGGGCAAAATAAGCATTGAAAAGGATCTTTCATGTATGTTTATGATTTCTATTAACTTTTAATTACACCTGCAGCTATTTTCAATGATGTACAGTCGCGTTAGCTGTTTAAAAGTACATTTTGATTCTCTTTCTGTATGAAAAAAGGGGGAAATAGGGCAAAATGGACCACTTCCCGTGCCGTGCGGTGAATGAATTTAGCACCAATCGATTTCTCGTAATTTTTTACGTCAGAAATGGTCAACTTCACGTACTGAAACCAGCGGCGTTAAAAGATCCGTTTTTTCGGTCGATTTTTCCCATGCCTGGATCAAACATATTGGATAAATCTTGACTGAAACTCTGAATAAAAACAGGCGAAATTTCGATCAAATTTCTAGAAGTTGTAACATGGTCACTTTTGTGTAAATATTATTTTAAGACTTATTCAATAAATTATATGAAATGTATATAAAATGTACATGAATTGCAATATAAATTATTTGTATTTCCATATTTCTTCAAAGTTAATTTATTATTCGTGTTAATTTATTTTATGCAATTCAGTATTATAATTTACATTTTATATAATTCATTTTGGAATCATAATGGCAAATTTTTCCGAACTGGCTCATTATGAAACTGAAATGAGTTGCATAATGAAAAATAGTTGTATAATGTGCATAATGCAACTCATTTGAGTTGCATTATGAACATTATGCAACTCAAATGGGTTGCATTATGAAAAAATCATTGCATAAAATTGTGTATGGAACTCGTTGCAAAACTCGATTTTTTCAGCACTCTTCGTATTTATCCAACTCGGCAAGCCTCGTTGGATGAATGTACGACTCGTGCTGAAAAAAAAACAACTTTTTGCAACTCATTACATAAATAACTATTTCAATTCAATTTGTTGTTTTCATTGTCAAATGTACTATATTCCAAAGTTCACTATAAATGTTTTGCGATATTCAATGTCACCATTCGAAACGACATGCACTTCAAACCGCATACAACTTGCATGCAAGTCGCCTTCTCAAGTCTAATACATGTAAATAAAATTCCTGCCGTTCTATCCACTACACCACGAAACCCTAACAATCTCGAGGTTCAATGTTCAAGCCCGAACTCTCTCGTAAAAATAGATCGGGTAATTAAAAATAGATGGAACGATACAGATCATTCAGGAGGGTATGAAAGTGAAAGAGATAGCAATTTATTCGGTTCTCATTCGTGGTTGATGAGAATTGTCGTTTGAAAAGATCGTAAAATTACTTCGGTAATTTTACGTATTTGCGGCCACGAAGTCTTGGAATCCGACCTTATCTGAGGACTACAGAACTTCTACTCGTCCATTTTGACCTGGACCGTGGAAGAGGCGCGAGTGCGTGTTCTAAATTTAGTGTCGCGGTGTGTTTAATTGAGTATGTTAATCAAATGTGAAAAGTCTTTAAGATTGAATTTTTCCTTCCGTAACTCGCGCAGTTGCCCACCACCGACAGCACCACGCTAATTCTGAACACGAAAAGCGAGATTATTTCAACGTGTTGTACAAAATACAACAGCGCGATCGCTCGAGGGTTAATGTTACTTTGTCCCTTTCCGATACCCAGTTAGCCAGTTCAATAACCTTTGTCAAGTGTTCCGTGCGGTCAAGATAGTTGTGTGTGCGTGTTTGTGAATAAGAAAAAGGTAAATGTGAATTATTGTTGTGTGGAGATGTTTTTTGCTAAACGTGTCGAACAGCTGTTCGTCGGCTTTTTATTCAGGATTGCGATCTAACGATCCACGGCTGAAAGCTCGGCACACCGCACCTTTTTCGCCCCAAACCCCACGTCGCAGCGTCAAAAGTCCCGGGTTGAGGGGAAAGCCGGAAGGGAACAACCGTTCCGACAGAGCGGCCAAACCACGTTTTTGTTCGGTGTTCATGAGGTAGACACCGTACCCATCAAGCCACAGACGACCCCCATCGTCAGTACGCCATCAAGCAGCTTTTCGGTGATCGGAACATTCACTCACCGGAGGCGGCCGAAAACCACGTTTTTCCTTCGGCGTTCATGTGGTAGCCACCACACCGACGAAGCCATCGACGACCCCCATCGTCATCGACACCGAGGAGCAACTGCGCCGGTGATCCGGTCCATTTAGCGACCGGCAGCGAGGAAGGCGCACTTCCCAAACCGCCGCGCGTCGCGTACATTTGGCGGTAGCGGCGCAATACCACCGTAGGAAGCGGTAAGAATAGCATTCTACTTAACCAAGCCGTCCGTCAACCGCCACACCGTCGCTTCTGTTTTGTCGACGGCATTGATGAGTAGCTGAAAGGTACCGTGAGTAGAAACCAATCAAATCAACCATGCGCATGTTGCGTTGCGTTGCGTTGCGTTGCGTGGTAACGGAGTAATTCGTAGATTGCATACTGGAAGCTGTCATGTTAAAACTTTAATACTCCTATTCTAATTACTTATGGAATGCTATTTGGGAAGGAACAGCTATCCAACCAGAAGGTGAAGTAAAAAAGACATGAGAACTTCCATTGCCGGCCACGCCCATCTTCTCCGTTACGAGGATAGGAAAGGATGTGATGATATGACACCTACTTTACAAGAGGTCAGCGACTCACCGACACTCCCATAGGTGTCAAGGAGTTGGATATTTGGAATGGGATGATTTGGGAATCACTATAAGCGAGTGATGCGACAAGATTCAGATTGTATAAGTGTATTTGAGTGATTCATGTAGAAGTGTTGTAGTGAAAGTGTTTTAGTATATTTAAATACCAACGTTGGGAGTGACATAGCTAAGAAAATTTGTCACTCCATGGGCCTTTTTGATTCCGGGATGGGACACAGGCATTTACACTGTGTCCTGGCTAACAAGCCTAGGCTTAAGCGCCATTGCTCGCTCTCTGAAACGATAAGAAACACGTTATGTGAATGGGAAAGGATAGTAGGGAAGGGATAACTATTTATCGAGATGCCAGCGACTCACCGACGCTCTCGAAAATAGAAAGGAAATAGGATTTTGGTACAGGAATGGTCAGGAATTCAGTAATAGTGATTTTTCAATAAATATGTAGTCAAAAACAGATATGTGGCACATTTTCAAATATTGTAGGATATTAAAACTTTCATTTACCTTAATTAACCTGAAAAGAAAAATTATTCAAGTATGAGCAAAATGGGTAGATCTTACCAAATTATAACATTTCTTCTGATAGCTTTAATAAAATCCTTTGAATCGGCGTCGTGGCCGGCGTGCTTTTGCTTCTCAACTGATAACCGGTCTTCGAGAGCTGAATCTTGACTATTTGGTTCATCAAGTAATCTTGCTAGCCCACTTCACTTTCCGTATAGTTACACAGAAGCACATTATAAAAAAATCTTGAACGCATGGCGTTTTGGGCCCTCAAGCGGTTTCAAACCCATCATATGACCGACCAGACCGGTACTGGTCCTGATCATAACTTTTACCACACGTTTACGGAGGTTTATTTTCATGTTCACTTCACTATAAATGCTTTAAAAATTCAGCTTCTACACTACACCAGAAGGAATAAATAACATCGGCCGAATTGAAATTTCGTAAACACGAGAAAACCGCGACCGAAAATTTTGAACGTCACTCCGCGCGCACAGTTTGCTGCGATCCCTCACAAATCAACCATGCGCATGTGTTAGAAGAACTCCACACAACTAACCGAGCTCGGGAGATTATGTGTCGATAAATGTCGACAGAATCAAAACTAGGATAGTAACAAATTTAAACCGCACACACGTAGGGAAAGCTAGGAAGAAAGAGAAGTGAATAGCATGGAAAGGAACATGCATGAATAAAAACCTAGGTTATCAAATTGAATAAATGTTTCGTTGATTTTCGTAGTTATCTTTAAACCTGCTGTATTTTTGTAAAATGTTAGTGCTTTCCCTGTAACAGTTTTTTGTCTTCGAGATTTCTCACGTTCGCGTCGTTCTACCTGTTTTTTGTTCATCTTTTTGTACGCCAGGATAGACTGCCTGGGAAATCAGTCTTTCCACTCACGTGTCCGAAGCTACCAGGGAAATTTGAATTGGTGAGTTCTTCCAGTGATGATACTCGTGAGTGGTGTCTTTGTAAGTTGCTAGAACGACGGTTAGCATCAACCATATTTTGAGAATCGCTTAAGGCGACCTCTATAAGTGAGATATCTCGATTAACCGTACTTTTGAGTTTTCTGTATCGTCCCTAAATCGCTGTTTGGTCTCTTAGACGATGCCCACCAATGCGTGAGTAAACCCAAATTGGCAACCGCCTTCATAACGCACGAACCCCACCAGCCGTTGCCAAATCGGTTTTAAAATGACAACCTACCTTCCTGGTGTACAGTGGATTCATATATTTAGCAACCAGACCCAACCGTTGCTATCGCGGTTGATATCACTTTCTTCATGATTTCAATCTGACTAACAAACAAAAGAAGACAGCTTTCTATAAGTAAAATATAAAAAAATGATTATCTTTGATAATTTTTGATACTGTTGTTCTCTCATGCATTTAAGATTGCGTTTGTCACAAGTGGACACATATTGAAGACAAAGCTTAATGCTAGGCGAGGTTTGATGCGTCTAAAGATTCGATTGTCCAAACGAACCGAATAACGGTGTATTTTTAAAACTATTGTATACGAAAACTTTCTTAAAATTTCCAATGGGAACGTATAAATGGCTTCGACAAACCGCAAGCCCCGAGTGGAATAAAGAAAAGGTGACATTCAATCAATAAAAGCGTCAGCCAATTTACTGACTGCATGGCTCCAATCAACACTTGTTCGCAAAAACAGTGCTTCAGCAATTCCTCAGGGATTTCTCTAAGAATTCCTTGACGAATTTCTCCAGGTGTTCCTTGAGGTTCCTTAATATTCTTCCACCGATTTCTTCAGGGTATCTTTTAGGAGTTAATTCTTGGATTACAATGGGAGTTCCTTCTGAGAATTCTTCAGGAGTTCCCTCTGAAATTTCCTAGTCATTTTACCAGGAAAGCTTCATCCGTCCGTTTATATCGGTCCGTCAGAAGTTCTGTCTGGGGTTCCTCCTGAAGATTTTTCAAGGATTTTTCTAGAAATTTCGTTAGGAATTCCTTCGGAGCATCCTCTAGGATTTTTTTTCGGAAAATCCTCAAGGAATTCGTTGGATAATCATCCAGGAATTCCCACAGGGATTCTTCTAGGAATCTAGAAGAACTCCTGGAATTCTCTCAGGGATTCCTCCGAGAATTTCCTCGGGGATTTATCCAGGAGTTTCTTTCAGGATTCCCCTTAGAATTCCTACCTGGATTTTCCGGGAATTTCTACCAGGATTCCCCCGGTATTTCTTTCCAGAATTGCTCAGGGAATTCGTTCCAAGATTCCCGGGAATTCCTTCCGAGATTCCCCGGGAATTCCTTCCGAGATTTCTTGGGAATTCCTTCCGAGATTCCCCGGGAATTCCTTCCGAGATTCCCCGGGAATTCCTTCCGAGATTCCCCGGGAATTCCTTCCGAGATTCCCCGGGAATTCCTTCCGAGATTCCCCGGGAATTCCTTCCGAGATTCCCCGGGAATTCCTTCCGAGATTCCCCAGGAATTCCTTCCGAGATTCCCCGGGAATTCCTTCCGAGATTCCCCGGGAATTCCTTCCGAGATTCCCCGGGAATTCCTTCCGAGATTCCCCGGGAATTCCTTCCGAGATTCCCCGGGAATTCCTTCCGAGATTCCCCGGGAATTCCTTCCGAGATTCCCTGGGAATTCCTTCCGAGATTCCCCGGGAATTCCTTCCGAGATTCCCCGGGAATTCCTTCCGAGATACCCCGAGAATTCCTCCCAAGATTCCCTGGGAATTCCTTCCGAGATTCCCCTGGGATTTACCCGGGCATGTCTTTTGGGATTTCCCCGGAAATGTCTTTCGGGATTTTCCCGGGAATTGCTTGCGGGATTGCCCCGTGAATTTCTTCCTGGATTGCCCCAGCAATTCCTTTCATAATTCCCCCGGCATTTCCTTCCGGGAATTCCTTCTGGAATTTCCCGGAAATTTCTTCCGAGATTGCCATGGGAATACTTTCTGGGACTCCCATGGCAGTTTCTTCAGAGATATCTTCAGAAATGCATTCAGGGATTTCTCCAAAAGTTCTATCAGGGATTCATCAATGAGTTCATTCAAGGATTTATCTAGGAGTTCGTTTAAGGAGTTCTATCATGAATTTTTCCAGACGTTTCTTCAGGGATTCCTTCAAAAATCCCTCCAGGAAGTCCATCAGAGATTCCTCAAAGAACTTCTTCAGGGATTACTCTTTAAATTTCTCCAAGGATTTAAAAATTTGAACGAAAGACTTGAGGAATTAATTATCCACATTCTAGAACTTTCGTACAATTGAAAATTATAATATGAGGAACAATAAATGATGTTGTCATATATTTGCTTCTCTGTACTTTGCTTACGATATGAAGTACTACTACCAACCACCAGTGGTGAGATGAGGTAGTTTTTTACCAAAGATGATGTGAACGCACTGTGCGAAAACGGGTGGGTATCAGAAATAGAACCGATTTACACACCTCTACTACTCACCGACTTACTACGCACTGATGGGGATAGTCTTATAAAACAAACCCGCCCTGAGGTTGGGTTTCTTGCCGGGCAAACATAACTCGACAGACGGTCCTCTTCGGAGGTGGCGCTTAAGCCGTCTGTTTTCGGAGCCAGGGAACGAAGCAGAAGACGGGAAAACTCTTAGCCGCAATTTGCGTGCTACAAAGTATTACAGAGTAACGAAGGCATAAATGCAAAGCCGCAGTGAAAAGACCAGCTTGTGTATTTTTGTTGAATTACCAAAATTCAGGTAATTTTTACGAGTGAATCTCCGTACAATCATTTAGGATAATGAATAGACCGAATGTCTAGATCTGTCAATCATCCTTCTCAAATCGGATATGGTTGTTTCTAGCTAACACACGTGGCCACAACTATAATTGAATTTCCTTGTTCTATCACATGACGGCAGCTTTTATTTGCCTGAAAACATGATTCGTTTCACTCACCATGATAAGTCTAGTTTGATTCAATTCAATTTCGAAATTCGATCGACACAAATCGAAACTCAGTTCAAATTCGAACCTGTCTCTTGGTCGGTCGAGTAGTGGTGCAAACGTGTCAAGTTCACATCCCTTCTCACCTCGCTTCGCATTGGCTTCTGCCTCCAGAGTGCGATATCCCAAAATGGAGTACAACAGTGATTTGAAATTGATTAAATAATTAATTTTTCATCCATCAACACCGACGAAGCAAACTAGCAGCGGCTGATCGATTCCGAAATCAGCTGCTCCTGTGGGCTGTTGCTGCTTGAATGTATGTACATAGTTGATTATATGCGTTCGAGAATTGCAAGGGGAAGTCGCACGATAAATGATGGAAAGCCGTTTAGTCGATTAATGAAAACTAATCTGTTATCAACCTTATTGCGATTCTTTTTTTTTTTTTTTTTTAAAAACACGGACACGCTTAGTGCTTCCAGTGAGCTATTTGCTCTTTGAAGGAAGCACGACACTAGACAAAGGACTAGCATGCAACGCCCAGTGGCACAGCCGAAAACTTTTCCTGACAGCTGCGGCGGGAATCGAACCCGCGCTCCTCAGCACGATGCGACTAAATGCTTGGTGACCTTAGCCGCACGACCACAAAGCCACACAATCTTTTGTGAGATTGGAAAAAATAAAAACAAGCAATGTACGTAAAAAGTTAAAAACAAATAAAAATAAATTAAATCAAACCAATGAAATAAAAAAAATATTTAAAAAAAATATAAAAAATGAACAAGATATTACAAAAAAAAAACAAATTGAAACTGACTACAAACATAAATACAATGAAAAAAAGCAACAAGTTATAATAAAAATAAGATTCTCAAAAGAATACAGTGAAAAAAATTGAACAAATAAAAAAAATTAAAATAATACGGTTTGTTTTCATTTTCAGATTACGATAACTCTGTCCTGCTTGATAAGATTCTTTAGTTCCTCAATCGCTTGTTTCTATAGACCACTTGTCCAATTCGGCTAATTATCCCTCGACCAATTGCAATGCCACTTGTTTCGTCAGGTGCCAATGGCGAAAACAAATTTTCAACCACCCCAGTCCGCAGGATAAGCGCAACTCGGCGACGATGATTGATGAATCGATTCCGCAAATGCCCCGATTGGGGCTTTTCCCTTACGCATGGGATAGACGGCAGCCGATCGATGGTGAGATGGAGGGTAGGCAATTGCGGCGCGGCAGCGGAAAACATGCTTGTTTGTTCGCGCGTGCTTTACTATTAAATTTTGTAAATTTCCGCAATTCCTTCGCCTACCTTACTCCTGTGCAACAACAGCAGGGCTCGGCGAGGCCCAGAGGAAACAAACTTGATAACTGCATGACATTATGAGTGACACATCGTTTTGTTGATATCTATTCGGGCATAGGATTGATGTGCACTGAACAATTTCGGACGGTTGGGTGCGTATTGATGCTAAACTAACATCCGGAAGCAATTTTACCGTGTCAGGATTCTGATAACTGAAGTATACTGAAGAGTTTAACATTTGCTTGAATCCTAGTAGGATTTCATGTCAAAAATCCAGTAGAATTACATTGACCTTGAAGGGGTTTCATAAGGATCAGAGAAGGATTGCTGGGCAATCCTGGAGGAATCCCAGACGGATTGCTGGAGAAATCCCAGAAGGATTCCTGAAGGAATCCCGGATGATTCCTAGAAGGATTCTCGGAGGAATCCTAAATGGATTCCCGGAAGAATCCTAGATGGATTCCCGGAGGAATCCTAGAAGGATTTCCGGAGGAATCCTATAATTATTCCCGGAGGAATCCTAGAAGGTTTCCCGGAGGAATCCAAGAAGGAATCTTGGATGAACCCAAGAAGGAATCCCGGAGGAATCCTAGAAGGATTCCCGGAGGAACCCTAGAAGTACTCCCTGAGGAATCCTAGAAGGATTCCCGGAGGAATCCTAGCAGGATTTCCAGAGGAATCCTAGAAGGATTTCCAGAGGAATCCTAGAAGGATTTCCAGAAGAATCCTAGAAGGATTTCCAGAGGAATCCTAGAAGGATTTCCAGAGGAATCCTAGAAGGATTTCCAGAGGAATCCTAGAAGGATTTCCAGAGGAATCCTAGAAGGATTTCCAGAGGAATCCTAGAAGGATTTCCAGAGGAATCCTAGAAGGATTTCCAGAGGAATCCTAGAAGGATTTCCAGAGGAATCCTAGAAGGATTTCCAGAGGAATCCTAGAAGGATTTCCAGAGGAATCCTAGAAGGATTTCCAGAGGAATCCTAGAAGGATTTCCAGAGGAATCCTAGAAGGATTTCCAGAGGAATCCTAGAAGGATTTCCAGAGGAATCCTAGAAGGATTTCCAGAGGAATCCTAGAAGGATTTCCAGAGGAATCCTAGAAGGATTTCCAGAGGAATCCTAGAAGGATTTCCAGAGGAATCCTAGAAGGATTTCCAGAGGAATCCTAGAAGGATTTCCAGAGGAATCCTAGAAGGATTTCCAGAGGAATCCTAGAAGGATTTCCAGATGAATCCTAGAAGGACTCCCAGAGGAATCATAGAAGGATTCCCGGAGGAATCCTAGAAGGATTCCTGGGAGGAATCCTAAAAGGGTTCCTGGAAGGAATCCTAAAAGAATTCCTGGGAGGAATCCTAAAAGGGTTCCTGGGAGGAATCCTAGAAGGATTCCTGGGAGAAATCTTAGAAGGATTCCTGGGAGGAATCCTAGAAGGATTCCTGGGAGGAATCCTAGAAGGATTCCTGGGAGGAATCCTAGAAGGATTCCTGGGAGGAATCCTAGAAGGATTCCTGGGAGGAATCCTAGAAGGATTCCTGGGAGGAATCCTAGAAGGATTCCTGGGAGGAATCCTAGAAGGATTCCTGGGAGGAATCCTAGAAGGATTCCTGGGAGGAATCCTAGAAGGATTCCTGGGAGGAATCCTAGAAGGATTCCTGGGAGGAATCCTAGAAGGATTCCTGGGAGGAATCCTAGAAGGATTCCTGGGAGGAATCCTAGAAGGATTCCTGGGAGGAATCCTAGAAGGATTCCTGGGAGGAATCCTAGAAGGATTCCTGGGAGGAATCCTAGAAGGATTCCTGGGAGGAATCCTAGAAGGATTCCTGGGAGGAATCCTAGAAGGATTCCTGGGAGGAATCCTAGAAGGATTCCTGGGAGGAATCCTAGAAGGATTCCTGGGAGGAATCCTAGAAGGATTCCTGGGAGGAATCCTAGAAGGATTCCTGGGAGGAATCCTAGAAGGATTCCTGGGAGGAATCCTAGAAGGATTCCTGGGAGGAATCCTAGAAGGATTCCTGGGAGGAATCCTAGAAGGATTCCTGGGAGGAATCCTAGAAGGATTCCTGGGAGGAATCCTAGAAGGATTCCTGGGAGGAATCCTAGAAGGATTCCTGGGAGGAATCCTAGAAGGATTCCTGGGAGGAATCCTAGAAGGATTCATGGGAGGAATCCTAGAAGGATTCCTGGGAGGAATCCTAGAAGGATTCCTGGGAGGAATCCTAGAAGGATTCCTGGGAGGAATCCTAGAAGGATTCCTGGGAGGAATCCTAGAAGGATTCCTGGGAGGAATCCTAGAAGGATTCCTGGGAGGAATCCTAGAAGGATTCCTGGGAGGAATCCTAGAAGGATTCCTGGGAGGAATCCTAGAAGGATTCCTGGGAGGAATCCTAGAAGGATTCCTGGGAGGAATCCTAGAAGGATTCCTGGGAGGAATCCTAGAAGGATTCCTGGGAGGAATCCTAGAAGGATTCCTGGGAGGAATCCTAGAAGGATTCCTGGGAGGAATCCTAGAAGGATTCCTGGGAGGAATCCTAGAAGGATTCCTGGGAGGAATCCTAGAAGGATTCCTGGGAGGAATCCTAGAAGGATTCCTGGGAGGAATCCTAGAAGGATTCCTGGGAGGAATCCTAGAAGGATTCCTGGGAGGAATCCTAGAAGGATTCCTGGGAGGAATCCTAGAAGGATTCCTGGGAGGAATCCTAGAAGGATTCCTGGGAGGAATCCTAGAAGGATTCCTGGGAGGAATCCTAGAAGGATTCCTGGGAGGAATCCTAGAAGGATTCCTGGGAGGAATCCTAGAAGGATTTCTGGGAGGAATCCTAGAAGGATTCCTGGGAGGAATCCTAGAAGGATTCCTGGGAGGAATCCTAGAAGGATTCCTGGGAGGAATCCTAGAAGGATTCCTGGGAGGAATCCTAGAAGGATTCCTGGGAGGAATCCTAGAAGGATTCCTGGGAGGAATCCTAGAAGGATTCCTGGGAGGAATCCTAGAAGGATTCCTGGGAGGAATCCTAGAAGGATTCCTGGGAGGAATCCTAGAAGGATTCCTGGGAGGAATCCTAGAAGGATTCCTGGGAGGAATCCTAGAAGGATTCCTGGAAGGAATCCTAGAAGGATTCCTGGAAGGAATCCTAGAAGGATTCCTGGAAGGAATCCTAGAAGGATTCCTGGAAGGAATCCTAGAAGGATTCCTGGAAGGAATCCTAGAAGGATTCCTGGAAGGAATCCTAGATGGATTCCTGGAAGGAATCCTAGAAGGATTCCTGGAAGGAATCCTAGAAGGATTCCTGGAAGGAATCCTAGAAGGATTCCTGGAAGGAATCCTAGAAGGATTCCTGGAAGGAATCCTAGAAGGATTCCTGGAAGGAATCCTAGAAGGATTCCTGGAAGGAATCCTAGAAGGATTCCTGGAAGGAATCCTAGAAGGATTCCTGGAAGGAATCCTAGAAGGATTCCTGGAAGGAATCCTAGAAGGATTCCTGGAAGGAATCCTAGAAGGATTCCTGGAAGGAATCCTAGAAGGATTCCTGGAAGGAATCCTAGAAGGATTCCTGGAAGGAATCCTAGAAGGATTCCTGGAAGGAATCCTAGAAGGATTCCTGGAAGGAATCCTAGAAGGATTCCTGGAAGGAATCCTAGAAGGATTCCTGGAAGGAATCCTAGAAGGATTCCTAGAAGGAATCCTAGAAGGATTCCTGGGAGGAATCCTAGAAGGATTCCTGGGAGGAATCCTAGAAGGATTCCTGGGAGGAATCCTAGAAGGATTCCTGGGAGGAATCCTAGAAGGATTCCTGGGAGGAATCCTAGAAGGATTCCTGGGAGGAATCCTAGAAGGATTCCTGGGAGGAATCCTAGAAGGATTCCTGGGAGGAATCCTAGAAGGATTCCTGGGAGGAATCCTAGAAGGATTCCTGGGAGGAATCCTAGAAGGATTCCTGGAGGAATCTTAGAAGGATTCCCAGAGGAATCTTAGAAGGATTCCCAGAGGAATCTTAGAAGGATTCCCAGAGGAATCTTAGAAGGATTCCCAGAGGAATCTTAGAAGGATTCCCAGAGGAATCTTAGAAGGATTCCCAGAGGAATCTTAGAAGGATTCCCAGAGGAATCTTAGAAGGATTCCCAGAGGAATCTTAGAAGGATTCCCAGAGGAATCTTAGAAGGATTCCCAGAGGAATCTTAGAAGGATTCCCAGAGGAATCTTAGAAGGATTCCTGGAGGAATCCCGGATGGATTCCTGGAGGAATCCCGGATGGCTTCCTGGAGGAATCCCGGATGGATTCCTGGAGGAATCCCGGATGGATTCCTGGAGGAATCCCGGATGGATTCCTGGAGGAATCCCGGATGGATTCCTGGAGGAATCCCGGATGGATTACTGGAGGAATCCCGGATGGATTACTGGAGGAATCCCGGATGGATTCCTGGAGGAATCCCGGATGGATTCCTGGAGGAATCCCGGATGGATTCCTGGAGGAATCCCGGATGGATTCCTGGAGGAATCCCGGATGGATTCCTGGAGGAATCCCGGATGGATTCCTGGAGGAATCCCGGATGGATTCCTGGAGGAATCCCGGATGGATTCCTGGAGGAATCCCGGATGGATTCCTGGAGGAATCCCGGATGGATTCCTGGAGGAATCCCGGATGGATTCCTGGAGGAATCCCGGATGGATTCCTGGAGGAATCCCGGATGGATTCCTGGAGGAATCCCGGATGGATTCCTGGAGGAATCCCGGATGGATTCCTGGAGGAATCCCGGATGGATTCCTGGAGGAATCCCGGACGGATTCCTGGAGGAATCCCGGACGGATTCCTGGAGGAATCCCGGACGGATTCCTGGAGGAATCCTGGACGGATTCCTGGCGGAATCCTGGACGGATTCCTGGCGGAATCCTGGACGGATTCCTGGCGGAATCCTGGACGGATTCCTGGCGGAATCCTGGATGGATTCCTGGAGGAATCCTGGACGGATTTCTGGAGGAATCCTGGACGGATTCCTGGAGGAATCCTGGACGGATTCCTGGAGGAATCCTGGACGGATTCCTGGAGGAATCCTGGACGGATTCCTGGAGGAAAACTGGTTATATTCCTGGAGGAATACTGGTTATATTCCTGGAGGAATCCTGGACGGATTCCTGGAGGAATACTGGACATATTCCTGGAGGAATCCTGGACGGATTCCTGGAGGAATCCTGGACATATTGCCGGAGGAATCCTGGACGGATTCCTGGAGGAATCCTGGACGGATTCCTGGACGGATTCATGGAGGAATCCTGGACGGATTACTGGAGGAATACTGGACATATTCCTGGAGGAATCCTGGACGGATTCCTGGGAGGAATCCTAGAAGGATTCCTGGGAGGAATCCTAGAAGAATTCCTGGGAGGAATCCTAGAAGAATTCCTGGGAGGAATCCTAGAAGGATTCCTGGGAGGAATCCTAGAAGGATTCCTGGGAGGAATCCTAGAAGGATTCCTGGGAGGAATCCTAGAAGGATTCCTGGGAGGAATCCTAGAAGGATTCCTGGGAGGAATCCTAGAAGGATTCCTGGGAGGAATCCTAGAAGGATTCCTGGGAGGAATCCTAGAAGGATTCCTGGGAGGAATCCTAGAAGGATTCCTGGGAGGAATCCTAGAAGGATTCCTGGGAGGAATCCTAGAAGGATTCCTGGGAGGAATCCTAGAAGGATTCCTGGGAGGAATCCTAGAAGGATTCCTGGGAGGAATCCTAGAAGGATTCCTGGGAGGAATCCTAGAAGGATTCCTGGGAGGAATCCTAGAAGGATTCCTGGGAGGAATCCTAGAAGGATTCCTGGGAGGAATCTTAGAAGGATTCCTGGGAGGAATCCTAGAAGGATTCCTGGGAGGAATCCTAGAAGGATTCCTGGGAGGAATCCTAGAAGGATTCCTGGGAGGAATCCTAGAAGGATTCCTGGGAGGAATCCTAGAAGGATTCCTGAGAGGAATCCTAGAAGGATTCCTGGGAGGAATCCTAGAAGGATTCCTGGGAGGAATCCTAGAAGGATTCCTGGGAGGAATCCTAGAAGGATTCCTGGGAGGAATCCTAGAAGGATTCCTGGGAGGAATCCTAGAAGGATTCCTGGGAGGAATCCTAGAAGGATTCCTGGGAGGAATCCTAGAAGGATTCCTGGGAGGAATCCTAGAAGGATTCCTGGGAGGAATCCTAGAAGGATTCCTGGGAGGAATCCTAGAAGGATTCCTGGGAGGAATCCTAGAAGGATTCCTGGGAGGAATCCTAGAAGGATTCCTGGGAGGAATCCTAGAAGGATTCCTGGGAGGAATCCTAGAAGGATACCTGTAAGGAATCCTAAAAGGATTCCTGGGAGGAATACTAAAAGGATTCCTGGGAGGAATCCTAAAAGGATCCCCGGAGGAATCCTACAAGGATTCCTGGGAGGAATCCTAAAAAGATTTCCGGGAGGAATCCTAGAAGGATTCCTGGGAGGAATCCTAGAAGAATTCCTGGGAGGAATCCTAGAAGAATTCCTGGGAGGAATCCTAGAAGGATTCCTGGGAGGAATCCTAGAAGGATTCCTGGGAGGAATCCTAGAAGGATTCCTGGGAGGAATCCTAGAAGGATTCCTGGGAGGAATCCTAGAAGGATTCCTGGGAGGAATCCTAGAAGGATTCCTGGGAGGAATCCTAGAAGGATTCCTGGGAGGAATTCTAGAAGGATTCCTGGGAGGAATCCTAGAAGGATTCCTGGGAGGAATCCTAGAAGGATTCCTGGGAGGAATCCTAGAAGGATTCCTGGGAGGAATCCTAGAAGGATTCCTGGGAGGAATCCTAGAAGGATTCCTGGGAGGAATCCTAGAAGGATTCCTGGGAGGAATCCTAGAAGGATTCCTGGGAGGAATCCTAGAAGGATTCCTGGGAGGAATCCTAGAAGGATTCCTGGGAGGAATCCTAGAAGGATTCCTGGGAGGAATCCTAGAAGGATTCCTGGGAGGAATCCTAGAAGGATTCCTGGGAGGAATCCTAGAAGGATTCCTGGGAGGAATCCTAGAAGGATTCCTGGGAGGAATCCTAGAAGGATTCCTGGGAGGAATCCTAGAAGGATTCCTGGGAGGAATCCTAGAAGGATTCCTGGGAGGAATCCTAGAAGGATTCCTGGGAGGAATCCTAGAAGGATTCCTGGGAGGAATCCTAGAAGGATTCCTGGGAGGAATCCTAGAAGGATTCCTGGGAGGAATCCTAGAAGGATTCCTGAGAGGAATCCTAGAAGGATTCCTGGGAGGAATCCTAGAAGGATTCCTGGGAGGAATCCTAGAAGGATTCCTGGGAGGAATCCTAGAAGGATTCCTGGGAGGAATCCTAGAAGGATTCCTGGGAGGAATCCTAGAAGGATTCCTGGGAGGAATCCTAGAAGGATTCCTGGGAGGAATCCTAGAAGGATTCCTGGGAGGAATCCTAGAAGGATTCCTGGGAGGAATCCTAGAAGGATTCCTGGGAGGAATCCTAGAAGGATTCCTGGGAGGAATTCTAGAAGGATTCCTGGGAGGAATCCTAGAAGGATTCCTGGGAGGAATCCTAGAAGGATTCCTGGGAGGAATCCTAGAAGGATACCTGTAAGGAATCCTAAAAAGATTTCCGGGAGGAATCCAAGAAGGATTCATGGGAGGAATCCAAGAAGGATTCATGGGAGGAATCCAATAAGGATTCCTGGGAGGAATCCTAGAAAGATTCCTGGAAGGAATCCTAGGAGGATTCCAGGGAGGAAGCCTAGAAGGATTCAGAGACGAAACAGCCAAGGGCTGAAAGTCTCTTAAATAAAGACAAATTAATCAATCAATAGAAGGATTCCTGGGAGGAATCCTAGAAGGATTCCTGGGAGGAATCCTAGAAGGATTCCTGGGAGGAATCCTAGAAGGACCCAAAAAGGATTCCTGGGAGGAATCCAAAAAGTATTTCTGGGAGGAATTCAAAAAGGATTCCTGGGAGGAATCCTCCGGGAATTCCTTCTAAAATTCCCTCTGGAATCCTTTTAAAATTTTCTCCTGGAATCCTTTTAGGATTCCTCCCAGGAATTTTTTAGGATTCCTCCCAGGAATCCTTTTAGGATTCCTCCCAGGAATCCTTTTGGGATTCCTCCGGGAATTCTTCTAGGATTCCTGCGGGTATCCTTCTAGGATTCCTCCGGTGATTGTTCAAGGATTCCTCCGGGAATTCTTCTAGGCTTTCTGTAATCCCTGACGGAATTCTCTAAGCACTCCCTGTCGAAATACTCAAAGGTTCCTCAGGATTCATTGAAGGAATTCTCAATGGATTCCCAGTCAGATTATTCAAAGGATTCCTTGTCGGAATTCTCAAAGGATTCCCTGTCGGAATCCGCTAAGGATTTTCTGCCGGAATCCTCAATGGACTTTCTGTAAGAATCTTCAAAGGGTTCTCTGTCGGAATCCTCAAAGAAATCCCTGTCGGAATCCTCCAAGGATTCCCTGTCAGAATCCTCCAAGGATTCCCTGTCGGAACCCTTAAAGAGCTCCCTGTCGCAATACTCAAAGTTTCCTCAAGATTCTTTGTCGGATTCGTCAAAGGAATCGCTGTCGGAATCCTCGGAGAGTTCCATGTCGATAGCTGCTTATCAAGTGGTTCTTGTACATTTGATACCATTAATTGCAATTCTCTCCTGGTTCCTTCCAGAAAACAGAAGTTCATCGTCATTCAAATCACATTTGGTGAGTTAATTTCCTCTGCCAGAAATTCTTCCAATGGGAGCTATAAAACCATCCGCGACCTAGCCTGTAGCCAGCGAAAATTCCCCACAGCCTCATTTTAAATCCAACCGCAAAATTTCTCGGTTTTCATTTCAACAGGCAGCCAGCCAGTCCCTGTCGGGAGGCTTCGCGTGGATGAAATTCCGGACTGCATTTTTCCTCCCACTCTCACTGCGGCGAGTTGGAATGGCGATTGTATGAAAGCTTGCGGAAAAGTTCCATTCTCAGCTTGACGACATTTAAAGAATGGAAGAAATGCAGTGAAATTTCCTAGTAGGATGGAAATTATGAAATTTACTGCCTAATGTCAAGATCCTAACGACAGTTTTCTCGTGTGAACCCAACGAAATGGGTACGAGATGAAACATTACAGCCCGTGTGAAAATATGCGAAAACATACTCGTAACAGTAGTCATTCGGAGCCTTCTTGACATCACGACACATGAGCCTTCAAAGCTCCCGACAGGAGTCAAACTGTAAAATTTACGACCTTCTGTGCAGAGATTGTAATTTTCCGGGAAAATCTCGGTCCCATTTTGGCTCCGATCCAGCAGCGGCGCTGTTGACTGGCGACATGTGTTTTTCCCCATGTCGCGAATGAAGGAAACCCGTCACCTTCATCAACCGAGCCGAACACGGGGGCTTTGAATAAGCTTTGAAGAGAAGGATTTGGCATTACTTGATTAAATTTACGGTCCTTGGGGGATTTTTGTTGGGATGTGTTAGCCTAGGGCTGTTATCAACAGGGGGCTGAAAAGGTAGCCTAGATTTGGTTGTTCAAAGTTAGAAATGGCTACCATCTCAAAGGGTACGAAAATATCCAAGAGAAGAGTTATGAAGTTGTAGGATACACAAAATTTAACACTTGGGAGATTAATCCGAAAAAAGGAGAATTACTGTCTTATTGTTCCGATTATACTGTTGAAAGTACTAAGACAATATTTTTGCAGCCATAAGATATACAGTCAAGTCTTCTTTTAAACGCTGCCAACCACTTTACGCCCACCGCAATTTCTCAGCTGTCTTACATCCCATCCAGCAGATTTTTCAGCGTAGTAAGTGCTTACTATAGACTTATCACATACGAAAAATTAAATAAATTGGTAAGAAGACAGCCTGGAAAACGCGGTGGGCGTAATTTGGATGACAGCGTCCAATAGGAGACCCGACAGTACAAAATCAACGAACTGCTGCAAAAATTGTATGCAAATCGGCAAACAAGTACCTGGATTCCGTCCAGGACTCCTCCAGGAATCCGTCCAGGATTCCTCCAGGAATCCATCCAGGATTCCTCCAGGAATCCGTCCAGGATTCCTCCAGCAATATGTCCAGGTTTCCTCCAGGAATATGTCCAGTATTCCTCCAGGAATCCGTCTAGGATTCCTCCAGTAATCCGTCCAGGATTCCTCCATGAATCCGTCCAGGATTCCTCCATGAATCCGTCCAGGAATCCGTCCAGGATTCCTCCAGGAATCCGTCCAGGATTCCTCCAGTAATATGTCCAGGATTCCTCCAGGAATCCGTCCCGGATTCCTTCAGGAATATGTCCAGTATTCCTCCAGGAATCCGTCCAGGATTCCTCCAGGAATCCGTCCAGGATTCCTCCAGGAATCCGTCCAGGATTCCTCCAGGAATCCGTCCAGGATTCCTCCAGGAATCCGTCTAGGATTCCTCCAGGAATCCGTCCAGGATTCCTCCTGGAATCCGTCCAGGATTCCTCCAGGAATCCGTCCAGGATTCCTCCAGGAATCCGTCCAGGATTCCTCCAGGAATCCGTCCAGGATTCCTCCAGGAATCCGTCCAGGATTCCTCCAGGAATCCGTCCAGGATTCCTCCAGGAATCCGTCCAGGATTCCTCCAGGAATCCGTCCAGGATTCCTCCAGGAATCCGTCCAGGATTCCTCCAGGAATCCGTCCAGGATTCCTCCAGGAATCCGTCCAGGATTCCTCCAGGAATCCGTCCAGGATTCCTCCAGGAATCCGTCCAGGATTCCTCCAGGAATCCGTCCAGGATTCCTCCAGGAATCCGTCCAGGATTCCTCCAGGAATCCGTCCAGGATTCCTCCAGGAATCCGTCCAGGATTCCTCCAGGAATCCGTCCAGGATTCCTCCAGGAATCCGTCCAGGATTCCTCCATGAATCCGTCCAGGATTCCTCCAGGAATCCGTCCAGGATTCCTCCAGGAATCCGTCCAGGATTCCTCCAGGAATCCGTCCAGGATTCCTCCAGGAATCCGTCCAGGATTCCTCCATGAATCCGTCCAGGAATCCGTCCAGGATTCCTCCAGGAATCCGTCCAGGATTCCTCCAGTAATATGTCCAGGATTCCTCCAGGAATCCGTCCCGGATTCCTTCAGGAATATGTCCAGTATTCCTCCAGGAATCCGTCCAGGATTCCTCCAGGAATCCGTCCAGGATTCCTCCAGGAATCCGTCCAGGATTCCTCCAGGAATCCGTCTAGGATTCCTCCAGGAATCCGTCCAGGATTCCTCCTGGAATCCGTCCAGGATTCCTCCAGGAATCCGTCCAGGATTCCTCCAGGAATCCGTCCAGGATTCCTCCAGGAATCCGTCCAGGATTCCTCCAGGAATCCGTCCAGGATTCCTCCAGGAATCCGTCCAGGATTCCTCCAGGAATCCGTCCAGGATTCCTCCAGGAATCCGTCCAGGATTCCTCCAGGAATCCGTCCAGGATTCCTCCAGGAATCCGTCCAGGATTCCTCCAGGAATTCGTCCAGGATTCCTCCAGGAATCCGTCCAGGATTCCTCCAGGAATCCGTCCAGGATTCCTCCAGGAATCCGTCCAGGATTCCTCCAGGAATCCGTCCAGGATTCCTCCAGGAATCCGTCCAGGATTCCTCCAGGAATCCGTCCAGGATTCCTCCAGGAATCCGTCCAGGATTCCTCCAGCAATATGTCCAGGATTCCTCCAGCAATATGTCCAGGATTCCTCCAGGAATCCGTCCCGGATTCCTCCAGGAATATGTCCAGTATTCCTCCAGGAATCCGTCCAGTATTCCTCCAGGAATATAACCAGTATTCCTCCAGGAATCCGTCCAGGATTCCTCCAGGAATCCGTCCAGGATTCCTCCAGGAATCCGTCCAGGATTCCTCCAGGAATCCGTCCAGGATTCCTCCAGGAATCCGTCCAGGATTCCTCCAGGAATCCGTCCAGGATTCCTCCAGGAATCCGTCCAGGATTCCTCCAGGAATCCGTCCAGGATTCCTCCAGGAATCCGTCCAGGATTCCTCCAGGAATCCGCCCAGGATTCCTCCAGGAATCCGTCCAGGATTCCTCCAGGAATCCGTCCAGGATTCCTCCAGGAATCCGTCTAGGATTCCTCCAGGAATCCGTCTAGGATTCCTCCAGGAATCCGTCCAGGATTCCTCCAGGAATCCGTCCAGGATTCCTCCAGGAATCCGTCCAGGATTCCTCCAGGAATCCGTCCAGGATTCCTCCAGGAATCCGTCCAGGATTCCTCCAGGAATCCGTCCAGGATTCCTCCAGGAATCCGTCCAGGATTCCTCCAGGAATCCGTCCAGGATTCCTCCAGGAATCCGTCCAGGATTCCTCCAGGAATCCGTCCAGGATTCCTCCAGGAATCCGTCCAGGATTCCTCAAGGAATCCGTCCAGGATTCCTCCAGGAATCCGTCCAGGATTCCTCCAGGAATCCGTCCAGGATTCCTCCAGGAATCCGTCCAGGATTCCTCCAGGAATCCGTCCAGGATTCCTCCAGGAATCCGTCCAGGATTCCTCCAGAAATCCGTCCAGGATTCCTCCAGGAATCCGTCCAGGATTCCTCCAGGAATCCGTCCAGGATTCCTCCAGGAATCCGTCCAGGATTCCTCCAGGAATCCGTCCAGGATTCCTCCAGGAATCCGTCCAGGATTCCTCCAGGAATCCGTCCAGGATTCCTCCAGGAATCCGTCCAGGATTCCTCCAGGAATCCGTCCAGGATTCCTCCAGGAATCCGTCCAGGATTCCTCCAGGAATCCGTCCAGGATTCCTCCAGGAATCCGTCCAGGATTCCTCCAGGAATCCGTCCAGGATTCCTCCAGGAATCCGTCCAGGATTCCTCCAGGAATCCGTCCAGGATTCCTCCAGGAATCCGTCCAGGATTCCTCCAGGAATCCGTCCAGGATTCCTCCAGGAATCCGTCCAGGATTCCTCCAGGAATCCGTCCAGGATTCCTCCAGGAATCCGTCCAGGATTCCTCCAGGAATCCGTCCAGGATTCCTCCAGGAATCCGTCCAGGATTCCTCCAGGAATCCGTCCAGGATTCCTCCAGGAATCCGTCCAGGATTCCTCCAGGAATCCGTCCAGGATTCCTCCAGGAATCCGTCCAGGATTCCTCCAGGAATCCGTCCAGGATTCCTCCAGGAATCCGTCCAGGATTCCTCCAGGAATCCGTCCAGGATTCCTCCAGGAATCCGTCCAGGATTCCTCCAGGAATCCGTCCAGGATTCCTCCAGGAATCCGTCCAGGATTCCTCCAGGAATCCGTCCAGGATTCCTCCAGGAATCCGTCCAGGATTCCTCCAGGAATCCTTCCGGGATTCCTCCAGGAATCCTTCCGGGATTCCTCCAGGAATCCTTCCGGGATTCCTGCAGGAATCCTTCCGGGATTCCTCCAGGAATCCTTCCGGGATTCCTCCAGGAATCCTTCCGGGATTCCTCCAGGAATCCTTCCGGGATTCCTCCAGGAATCCTTCCGGGATTCCTCCAGGAATCCTTCCGGGATTCCTCCAGGAATCTTTCCGGGATTCCTCCAGGAATCCTTCCGGGATTCCTCCAGGAATCCTTCCGGGATTCCTCCAGGAATCCTTCCGGGATTCCTCCAGGAATCCTTCCGGGATTCCTCCAGGAATCCTTCCGGGATTCCTCCAGGAATCCTTCCGGGATTCCTCCAGGAATCCATCCGGGATTCCTCCAGGAATCCTTCCGGGATTCCTCCAGGAATCCTTCCGGGATTCCTCCAGGAATCCTTCCGGGATTCCTCCAGGAATCCTTCCGGGATTCCTCCAGGAATCCATCCGGGATTCCTCCAGGAATCCATCCGGGATTCCTCCAGGAATCGATCCGGGATTCCTCCAGGAATCCATCCGGGATTCCTCCAGGAATCCATCCGGGATTCCTCCAGGAATCCATCCGGGATTCCTCCAGGAATCCATCCGGGATTCCTCCAGGAATCTGTCCGGGATTCCTCCAGGAATCTGTCCGGGATTCCTCCAGGAATCTGTCCGGGATTCCTCCAGGAATCTGTCCGGGATTCCTCCAGGAATCTGTCCGGGATTCCTCCAGGAATCTGTCCGGGATTCCTCCAGAAATCCGTCCGGGATTCCTCCTAGAATCCGTCCGGGATTCCTCCAGGAATCCTTCCGGGATTCCTCCAGGAATCCTTCTGGGATTCCTCCAGAAATCCTTCCGGGATTCCTCCAGGAATTTGTCCGGGATTCCTCCAGGAATCCGTCCGGGATTCCTCCAGGAATCCTTCCGAGATTCCTCCAGGAATCCTTCCGGGATTCCTAAAGGAATCCTTCCGGGATTCCTAAAGGAATCCTTCCGGGATTCCTCCAGGAATTCTTCCGGACGAGTGTTTCACAGATACAAACGATAGAGGAACCAAAGAATCCTTAGGGGAGACTTGATCCCTTTTTCTAAATTTACCTGAAACTTTAAGAAAAAAAAACACAAAACTGGATCCGATTTCCGGACAAAATGGCTGGTAAACATCTACTGCAAGTTAATAAACAACAGGCCTTTAAATTATTGTTAAAGTTTTAAAAACTGTTTTTTTTATGGAGGCATGTCTTATGATGTATTTTTCAAAAACGGGTGACGCTTGCTCCCTCTTTGATCACATGGTTTATTTAAAGGGAAAACAATTCCAGAATCCTCCTATTCATTTTCTTCTCGAGTTTTCTTGTATTTTCGATGAATATGGATGTTTGAAATTGGAAGGATATGCCGTATTTTCGAAATGGGGAGACTTGATCCCCCTTTTCTTGGTTTGTACTAAAGTTATAATTATCTGACACAGTTTATCGTTGAATAGACTAGAATTACAAGTAAATAGAGGCTACCGAATAGAATTTTATTTTTCACATGTATAATGTGTGTGTAATCCTCGAAGGATCAAGTCTCCCCATGTCACTGTTACTAAGCTGAATTAATTAAAATATGTTAACAACAGCCTTATTTGGATAAATAAGTTTGAAAGTATGTTGTTTAAACAATGTGCTGTGAAATTTTGACACGATTTGGTTCAATTTTCACAAAGTTATTGAAATTTTTCGGAATCGCCTAAAAGATTTCTGAAGGACTGAAAACAAACCATCAGCCGTTAAAAAATAATGCAATGTACAATCGAAATCACTTGTAGCCAAAACATAGTCGTTTGTCTAGGAGTAGTTCTGGAAAAAATATGCTAGAAGAAAAATATTTTTGATTCCGAGCAAATATGGGGGGAACAAGTCTCCCCAGGGATCAAGTCTCTTCAGTCTCCCCTAAGCTTATATGGCTATAAGCAAGAATATAGAGTAATCGTAATCTGAAAATGTATACAAACCGTTTTCTTTTATTTTTTCAAGTTTTTTTTTATTTTCCTCACCGTATTTTAATGATAATTTTATTTTATTGTAATTTTTTATCTCTTCTATTGTATTCATGTTAGAATTCAGATTTAATTTGTTTTTTTTTTAATTTTGTACCTTTTTTATTTTTTTTTTTTTGTTATTTAAATGGTTTGATTTATTTTACTTTTATTTGCTTCTAACTTTTTTTACCTACATTGTTTATTTTTATTTATTTATTTTTTTCAAGCTGATAAAACAGTCTCAATAAAGATTGATAACAAATTGATATGCATCAGTCGGCTAAACAGCTTTCGATCACTTATCGTACAACCTCCCTATGCAATTCTCGAAAACATATAATCAACTATGTACATACATTCAAACAGCAACAGCCTACAACCCACAAGAGCAGCTGATTTCGGAATCGATCCACCGCTACGAGTTTGCGTCGTCGGTGTTGCTGATGGATGAAAAATTAATTATTTAATCAATTTCAAATCACTGTTTCACTCCATTTTGGGATATCGCACTCCGGAGGCAGAGGCCGATGCGAAGCGAGGTGAGACGGGATGTGAACTTGACACGTTTTCACCACTGCTCGACCACCGACCAAAAGACAGGTTCGAGTTTGAACTGAGTTTCGATTTGTGTCAATCGAATTTTGAAATTGAATTGATCCGAACTAGGCTTGTCACGGTGAGTGAAACGTATCATGTTTTTCAGCCAAATAAAAGTTGCTGTCATATATGGTAGAACAAGGAAATTCAATTATAGTTGTGGCCACGTGCGTTAGCTAGAAACAAACGTATCCGATTTGAGGATGATTGACAGTTCTAGATATTCGGTCTTCGGCATCATTATCCTAAATGATTGTTCGGAGGTTTGTCCGGATACTTGAAAAATAATCTCGGTCATTCAACAAAAATACACCAGCCTTTATTTTCCCTATGGCTTTGTATTTATGACTACGTTTTTCAATTATAGCTCCAGAATAGTTACAGAAATTTTACAGAAACTTCAGCCAACATTTTTTCAGTATTTTTTCTGGAATTCTTCCTTTAATTTTTCTAGGCATTGCTGTAGCAGATATCTTTTTGGGAATTTCTCCAACATTCTCCGCAGGAATTCGATCAAAAACTTTTTCAAATTACTGTAAGAGATTTCAAGTGAATTTTCTTCAGAATTTTTTCCAAGAATTACTGCAGAAATTTCTCTTAGAATACTTTAAAAAAAATCCATCATTCCAGTCGGTTAATTTTAATATGAAAACGACCAACTTTTAATTAGCAATAAATTAAAACGATTTCATTTTGAATGCGAAAAAGGTATAATCATCACCCGTCTTAATTTTGCTAAATGAGGACTTCTCCACCTTTTGTACCAACGCACAACGAGTGAGCATAAATGTTTACTCCAATGTCTTTTGCTCCCGCTTGCCATCATCCTCTGTTCTGATTTATGTGTTTTCAGTACCTACGTAGACCTACATCTGTGCCCTTCTCCCTGCCTCCGTGAATCCCAATCCACAGTACGAAGTTTTAAGTGCTTCTTCTTGGCAACATTTTCGGTTTCTCACTGTGTGGAAAATGGCTCGTGGATAACACATACCAACACTAAATGAATAAGTGATAAAACTTTGGATGATTTTTTATGAGAAGTATGTGACAATAGTATGATGGCAAACTAGGAGAAAAGCACAATGAACTTTAAGATCAGCTACGATAAATTTGTACAAAAGTGCACTTCCACAGTTATTAACTGAGAGCTCCCTCTGCTAATGACTTTTTTGCATGTGTATATCGTGTTGCAGATACGCAGATACTATATGACCTTGAATGTTAAAGAAAAATCCTTTACGAAAAGTTCCTGGACCGACCGGGAATTGAACCCATCACTCTCAGCATGACCTTGCTAAAAACCCGCTCATTTACCACTTCTGCTATGCGGGTGCCATTGAATGCAGAGACATTCTAAAATAAAATTTATCTTCATAGAATAATCCATCGTCGTTAAGTGTCAAACCTGATTGGTACATTTACGAGTCTCTTCCACAATGCTGGATAATATGTGCAATTACTCCACATAAAATTACGAAATAACAAAGCGACAATCTCCTGTCAGTTAATCTATTCAAACCACTCAAATCATATGAATGCTCATCATCATTTAAGGGCACGTACCACTGTTTATGGCTACTTCCCTCTAGCTCCCCTGCTCGCCCTTTGTCAGATGCTGGAAAATCACTTCAACAACCAACTCGCAAGACAGTAAAACCCTCGCCCCGAAAAGCACAAAGTCATTGAAGTGCTTGACGCGAGGACGTCGACGACAAACGACAACGATAACAGCGATGACGTGTGACTGCTCCAATGACAGTCAGCGCGCAGTTCGTGACAATTACCACCTCTGCATATAAAGAAGAAAAAAAGTGATGTGATGCGACTATATACGAGATGATGGGACACTTTTCGTGGCGAACATCACATCGTCTGAAGATGATGTGTTCTGCTGCATGCTTTCTAACGCTTGGAAGTGCAGGGCACCTAATGAGACAGGAATTTGCGGAGTCATCAAAAAGCGTGTCACAGTTAGGCGAGACTTTCTTCTCGAGGAAAGCTAAGGCTTCACATTTTCCCATTTCTTCTTTTTTGCAAGAAAATATAAACTCAGTTCCGCTGAAAACAAAATACATTTCGATGTTGGTAGATAGGTAGGTGAGTGGCACGTTGACTGGCGAAAGAGGGAAATAAAATCATTACAAACGTCACCGCCTTGATTTGATTTCATGTCATTCAGAAAGGAAATTTTCCTTCCTTAGCACGCGAGGTGAAATGTGAAAAGCGGAGGTGGATGGAAAAGATAAAAGAAACACGCTTTTATTGTCAAGCATCCATCGCCTTTCGAATGGAGCTGCTGCTGCTATCTCGGTCGGAAATGGAGTCTACGCACGATGTTGGCACATTTTACGACTTTTCCAAATTGGTGACACGTATAAGAACACGTCGGGCTTTTGATGTTGTCTTGTTGGTCTACGGTTTGAGGTTTGACTTTTTATTTGTCTTCTTTTTCTTAAGATTAAATGGAAGTTACTTCAAGAACTATGCTAGAATAGACAGATAGACAGACAGACAGACAGACAGACAGACAGACAGACAGACAGACAGACAGACAGACAGACAGACAGACAGACAGACAGACAGACTCCAATGGTACCACAAAGGTCTTTTTCTATTGGCTTCCTTTCGACAATCCTTCTGGATTTTCTTAAGATTTTTTTTTCATGATTTCTTTCAAGTAATCTGCCAGTTAATTTTGTGCAAAGGCGCTGTCCATGAACTACGTAGAAATATTTTTGGTCATCCCAGACCCCTCCTCCCCTACCGTAGACCGTCCATACCAAATTTCTAAAATTTGTATTCACCGTAGATTTTTCCCCCCATTAGAATCTACGTCGTTCATGGACAGGCCCATAGAAGTTGTAAAACAACTTCTGAAAATATCGTTTCAAAAAAAAAATCCGAATTCTGAAGAAATTTATCAAGGAATTCTTGGAGAAACCCTTAGAAGAGTAGGAAGGTTTTTTGAAGAATTTAAAGAAGAATTTCTAAAAAAAAAACTTTTGAAGTAATCCCTTACATGGAATTTGAAAAAATCTGTAAAGAATTTTTAGAAGGAATACGAGGAGAAGTTTTTGAAATAATCCCTGTGAAATTTCAAAAGAAATCTCCAGTAGAAACTCTGCAGGAATCTCTGGATGAATTTCTAAGCGAACATCTGAAAAAATCCCGACGAAATTCGTGAAATAATCCCAGGAAAAATATCTGGAGAAATAGATGGATAAATTCTAAGAAGAGAAACCCTTGACGGAACTCTAAGAAAGTGTGTTAAGCAGTTTTTACAAAAAATCCTGGAGATTTTTTCCATAAAATACTTGGAGGATTTTCTATGGCCGTATTTTTGAAGAAATTCTTATAAAACCATTTGGTGAATCTCCTAGATAAGCTTCTGTTAAGAACCCTAAAAAACTCTTGAGAGATATCCAAAGTAATTCCTGTAGGAATTTTTAGGAACTATTTTTGAATAAACTCCTTAAAAATCCGTGAAGAAATTCTAAGAGTTATCTCTAGAGGAAATTCCAGAGAAATTACTGACGAAAACTGGAGGAAATTCTTGAAAGGTCTCTGCTTGAGCTCTTGTAGTAATCTCTGGATGAATCCCTGAATTCCTGCGGGAATATTCTCTTTTAAATTTGACCATTTCTGGCGGGCACCTGGAATCCGTTCCGTATCACACTGATATGGCTTGCGTCTATTTTCTTGCAACTGTTTATCATGTTACCTAAAAAGCCGTGATTTGAGGTATCGCATGCATAGGTTTGGTTTCACTTCCGGCCCGGAACCGGATGCGGATCGCTACCGGTAGTCTCCACAATAGTCTGAGCCTATTTGCTTGCTTACGTTTATTAGGTTATCAAAAAAGCTGTGCTGTGTTTCATGCATGGGTTAGGTTCAATTATGTGTTTAGCCTCTTTTGGATGGAAACCCCGAAACTATTTTCGGCACTACTGGTAGTCCCTAATGTGGTCTTAGCCTACTTCCTTGATAAGCGGTCATCAAGTTGTCGGAAAAGCACATATATATATACGGCCACTTCCGGCGAGATACCCGGAACCGGTTCCGAAACACTACCGGTTCAGATATGGTTTGATACTATTTTCTTGTCAGCTTTCATTAGGTTATCAAAAAACGCGCTTCGATATGTCGCATGCATGGTTTTGGTTCACTTTTATATTTGACCACTTCCGGTGGGGCTTCCGGAACCGGTTCAAATATGGTCTGAGACTGTTTTATTGCTAACTGTTCATCAGGTTATCGAAATTGTCGGAATTTGATGTATCGCATGCATATATTTGACTCACTTTTATATTTGGCCACTCCCGGTGGGACATCCAGAACCGGTTCCGGAACACTACCGGTTCAGATATGGTCTGAGACTGTTTTCTTGTTATCTGTTTATCAGGTAATCGAAAATGCCGCAGTTTGATGTGTCGCATGTATGTGTTTTTTACAATTTTATGCATGACCAGGGATGAGAAATGTACTGGAAAAACGATTACCGGCTGTACATTTGACATTTTTCCACATGAACATCACAGGCCCAGCCAAACTCAAACTGTTCGAAAAATAAATGTCATAACATTTTTTTCCTGCAGCCTTCTTCCTCGAAACGGTTTATAAACGCGAGAGCGCCAGTACTCGAGCACAACGACGACAAAAATTTCTGTCTCTCCCGTTTTCGCATTTTTCTGCGTTTCAAACCGCTTCTAGACAAACTTCTTTACATGCATCACAAAGCTAGGAAAGTGCTCTAGCTATTCGTGCAAGTCAATTTAAATTATTTATTAAAACAAGTAAGTCATTAGCAGTTGAAAATATTTGACATTTTTCGCAATCACCCGCCTCAGCATGACTGCTCATAAATATTTTCGTGGGGAAGCGAAAACCATCAAGCGACTGCTTGACTGCCGTCGGCGCGGTGTCTGATGGTATTGGTGCTGCCGTTGTTTTGTTTTTATTTTACTACCAGTATCGATGAACGGAAAAGAGAAAAAAGTATTTTTGCTATCCCTGTGCATGACCCCTTCCAAGGGTACTGGTCCGGAACATCTAAATGGCCATAACTTCGGAACGGCTGGACCGATCCGAACCATTTTCAATAGGAAACAATGGGACCAGATCCCGCGTCGAATGAACCGTCGGTCATTAAAATCGGTTGAGGTTTACTGCCAAAAAGTGATGTGAGTTTTTTTTTGTACACATCCACACAAACACACACACACACACACACACACACACACACACACACACACACACACACACACACACACACACACACACACACACACACACACACACACAAGCTTGGGTGGAAGCTTGGGAGTCTTCCCGAAGCGAAAACCGTTCACACACCCGTGTGAATTACCACCTTTGGCGCTTCCTTCGGGGAGTGACCGGGCTTCTGGTCTCCAGACAGCTCAAGAGGAGGATGCCTAGGATGTGGCGGGGGTTCAACAGTGGGCTCTGTTGGATTCCCACAAAAAGCCACACATCTGCAAGCAACTCCGTACAAGCGACCTGGTACCGCTTCCAAAGTGCCTTAGCCCAAACACCCGGCGTGCCAACCGGCACATTAGGATCGACGCCAGTAAGACCCTAATTATGGCAAACTGGCAGCACATGGACATGGACACGAGCAAGGAATACGTATATACTACCAAACGCTACAGAGCTGACAACCGTACTATTCCACTACCCTAGTAAGAATGGGTGACACCTTTCCGAAACGGCGAGTGGGCTAATGGTATGGTTGCCCCCGTCCCGTTAAAACCTTGGCAGGCCTCCAAGTACGTTCCGAACTCGGCACCTTAGCCGGTGGAAGTAGGCTCAGTTGAACATTCCTGACTAATGCCGATCTGGCTCTGAACACGGTTCCCCATAAAGGACCGTGTCAACCCTAGCATGGCCTCACTGCTTGCAAAGATCACCATGGGATCACGATGGCAACTACTTACGACGGGCGAAGATAGCGGCTTGGAGGGGGGACCCAACCAGATGGAGAAGAACAACAATCACACAACAACGGAGGTAGCAGATGATAAGGATGCGAGCGCATTCCTAAGGAGCAGTAGGTTGACACGTTCGCCGGTAGAAACTTTTAGTATCGCGGCAACCGATAACAGCAGCACGCCACGAGGTGGACAACATGGACTCTTCGGAGCAAAAGGGGTAACGAGTCAAATGTCCACACCAAGCGGTAGCACTAAAGGAGGGCCCCCGGTGTCTACACCGAGCAGCAGCACCACTCAAGAAGGCCTACAACTTGCGAGGCCCAAGGTGTCAATGGTAGAGTTGAACAGGAAGGTCATCGAGCTGCACGAATACGTAAAAGGCCGTAACAACGTGCACACTGAGATTAAGCAAAGGGTGTCGAGCCTCAGGTATGCCGTGTTGGAAGCTGACCGCGAGCACACAGCGTTGCGTAAGAGAGCTGAGACTGCTGAAAAGGCTTTGAAGCTGGCTTTGGAGCAGATTGCGGCGGTGGAAGCATCAACAGAGTTACAGGAGACGCCGAAAGGGCGCAGAAATAAGAACTCGAACAAGCGGGATAGAGAAACACCAGGCGAGGAGGAACGCCCGAAGAAGACAAAGAATGTTCAAGGTAGCGAGGAGTTGAGCGACGAGAGAGCCAACAGCGATTGGAACGTCGTCAAAAATCGCAAGGAGAAGAAGAAAAATCAGCCCAAAAAGGAGGAAACGAAGAGGAATAATCGGATCGAAAAAGGTAGAAAGCCGGCTCGAGACGAAAGAAGATCCAAAGAGAACAGGCAAGAACGCCGTCTGCCCCATCGAGAGAGACACATGGGAGACGCCCTGCTGGTCAAGGCAAACGACCAACAGTCGTACGCAGCAATCCTCAAGAAAGTCCGAGAGGATCCGGAGTTGAAGGAACTGGGTGAGAACGTGGTGAGAACCAGGCGCACTCAGCAAGGAGATATGCTTTTTGAGCTGAAGAAGGATCCGGCGATTAAAAGTTCTGCCTACCGAGAGCAGTTCGCCAAGTCATTGGGCGACCTCGTCGGGGATGGTGGGAACGTGAAAGCTTTGTGCCAGGAAGCAACGATCGAATGCCGATACCTGGACGAGATCACAACAGTGGAGGAGCTTGGGCGTGAACTGAAGACGCAATGCGAATTGGGAGAAAAGGTTCTAACGATCCGTCTGACGAAGGGGTACCAAGGCACACAAACAGCGATGATTCGACTGTCGGTGCCTGCGGCTAGCAAATTGTTGAAGGTAGGCAAGGTACGAGTTGGTTGTTCAGTGTGCCCGCTGAGGGTCGCCGCCCGAATAGCAAGGAGTGACCGCAAACGGGTGTTGAGATGCTTCAAGTGCATGGGCTTTGGACACATGTCGGCCAATTGCAAAGGCCCAGACAGATCTGAACAATGCAGAAAATGCGGAGAGAAGGGACACTTTGCGAAGGACTGCTCGCAAGCGCCAAAGTGCATGCTCTGCACAGCGGAAGAAGGAAACGTCCATTCGACGGGTGGATACAAGTGCCCTGCATATAAGAAGGCGATCGCAGGCCAACAGTAATGGAGATAATGCAGATCAACCTGAATCATTGTGATACCGCACAGCAACTGTTGAGGCAGTCAACAACGGAAGCAAAGTGCGATGTTGCGATTATTGCAGAGCCGTACCGAGTTCCTCTCGGTAACAACAACTGGGTGTCAGATAGCACGGGAACGGCTGCTATACAAGTGATGGGAAGATTTCCTATTCAGGAAGTGATTGCAAGCACGTACGAAGGTTTCGTCATCGCCAAAATCAACGGTATCTTCATATGCAGCTGCTATGCACCCCCAAGGTGGACAGCGGAGAAATTCGACCGGATTCTGGAGGAGTTAGCCGACAAGCTGGTTGGACGTAGGCCAGTACTGATCGGCGGAGACTTCAATGCGTGGGCCGTGGAGTGGGGTAGCAAGCTAACCAACGCAAGAGGTTACAGCCTGCTGGAAGCACTAGCGAGGTTGGAGGTACAACTGTGCAACGTTGGCACCGTAAGCACATTCAGGAAAGACGGGCGGGAGTCGATCATCGACATTACCTTCTGCAGTCCATCGCTAGCAAGCAACATGAACTGGAAAGTAAGCGAAGAGTACACCCACAGTGATCACCAGGCGATCTGCTACAGCGTTGGCCAACGGAACCCTACGGCCATGCAGAGAAACAGAACATGCGAGCGAAAGTGGAAGACGAAGGCCTTCGACAAGGACCTCTTCGTTGAGGCACTCCGTATGGACAGTGACACTCCAGACCTAGATGCGGTAGAGCTAACAAGAGCGATTACAATGGTATGCGACACTACAATGCCACGGAAACGGGAGCCAAGGTACAGACGACGTCCTGCGCATTGGTGGAACGAGACACTCGGCACTCTCCGTGCTGCCTGTCTAAGAGCCAGAAGACGCTACCAGAGGGCAAGAAACCTCCCGGATAGGGAAGAGCGGAAGTTAGCGTTCCAGGAGGCCAGAGCCGCATTTAAAAAGGAGATAATCGTGAGCAAGTCGAACTGTCACAAAGAGCTATGCCGAGAGGCCGACGCAAACCCCTGGGGTGACGCGTACCGAGTCGTGATGGCAAAGATTAAAGGTCCAGCGACGCCAGCAGAAATGTGTCCAGAAAAGCTGAAGGTAATCGTGGAGGGTCTCTTTCCGAAGCACGAACCAACGACGTGGCCACCAACACCGTATGGTGAGGAGGACGAAGCAAGTGCGGAAGCTCGGCAGGTCTCCAATGTCGAGCTGAAGGCAGTAGCGAAAAAACTGAAAGGGAACAAAGCCCCGGGTCCGGACGGGATCCCCAATGTGGCGTTAAAATCGGCGGTCCTAGCTTACCCCGACATGTTCAGGACGGTGATGCAGAAATGTTTGGAAGAAGGCCACTTCCCAGACATATGGAAGGTGCAGAAACTGGTTTTACTGCCAAAGCCTGGAAAACCGCCGGGGGATCCAGCATCGTTTAGACCGATATGCCTGTTGGACACACTTGGGAAGCTGCTGGAGAAGGTCATCCTTAACAGGGTGGTGCCGTTCACAGAAGGAGAACGCGGACTGTCACAGCTGCAGTTTGGATTCCGGAAGGAAAAGTCGACGGTGGATGCTATCCGGACGGTTCTGGAGAAGGCCGAGAAGGCGTCAAAACAGAAGAGGAGAGGAAACCGGTACTGCGCCGTAATCACAATCGACGTCAAGAACGCGTTCAATAGCGCCAGCTGGGAGGCCATCGCCGTAGCGCTGCATAGAATGCGAGTTCCAGACTACTTGTGTCGGATCTTGAAAAGTTACTTCCAGAACAGAGTCTTGGTGTACGACACTGAAGCTGGGCAGAGGAGGATGAAAGTGACGGCGGGAGTTCCACAGGGCTCCATCCTCGGGCCAACGCTGTGGAACGCTATGTACAACGGAGTGCTTACGTTGCAGCTACCCACAGGCGTCGTGCTCGTGGGTTTCGCGGACGATATCGTCCTATCAGTAATAGGCGAGACACTGGAAGAGGTGGAGATGTTGGCGGCAGAATCGATCGGCATCATCGAAAACTGGATGGATGGAGTCAAGCTAAAGATAGCCCACCACAAAACGGAGGTACTTTTGGTGAGCAACTGCAAGGCAGTGCAGCGAGTGGAAATCTCCGTCGGAGAACACGTAGTAGCGTCGAAGCGAGAGCTGAAGCACCTGGGTGTGATGATTGACGATCGGCTAAACTTTAATAGCCACGTCGACTATGCCTGTGAAAAGGCGGCGAAGGCGATCAACGCACTGTCGAGGATTATGCCAAACACCGGTGGTCTGAGAAGCAGCAAGAGGCGGTTGCTAGCTAGTGTGTCATCTTCGATACTGCGGTACGGAGTCCCAGCCTGGGGTGCGGCGCTGAAAACAAAGCGAAATCGGATGAAGCTAAACAGCGCGTTCCGTCTCATGGCCATGCGAGTAACGAGCGCGTATAGAACAATATCGTCGGAGGCAGTTTGTGTGATTGCAGGGATGATCCCGATCTGCATCACCTTGGAGGAGGACATCGAGTGCTATGAGCGGAGGAGGACCAGCCAAGTGAGAACGTTGGTGCGAACGGCCTCAATGACAAAGTGGCAACAGGAATGGGATTCCACGGAGAAAGGGAGATGGACCCATCGGCTCATCCCTGATGTGTCGACTTGGGTGAACAGGAAGCACGGAGAAGTGAACTTTCACCTAACCCAGTTTTTGTCTGGTCACGGCTGCTTCAGGCAGTACCTACATCGGTTTGGCCATGCCGCTTCGCCCTTTTGCCCGGAGTGCGAGAACGTGGAGGAGACACCGGAGCACGTAGTGTTCATCTGCCCCAGATTCGAGGAAGTAAGAAGATCGATGCCGGCATTAAGCGTGGACAACGTCGTCGACGAGATGTGCCGCACTGAAGAGACGTGGAATGCGATCAGCAGGGCAGTCACAAAAATGCTGACGGAGTTGCAGAGGAAGTGGAGGAGCGACCAGCAAGCTGGGATCGCTTAAAGAGTAAGTGCATAGACGATGAGCACAGTTTAAAAGCGACAAAAAGTGCATGAGCACTATAACAGAAAAGCGCATGAGCGCATTGCCCCCCCTGAAGCAGTCGCATCAGTGGTACCAGGGGGATTGAGGCATCTAGGTGTAGCAGAGTTTTTCCAATCGGTTTTCTCTGCTGGGGAGGAACCTCAACCATTGCGACACAGCACAACAGTTGCTGTGGCAATCCGTATCGGAGTCGAAGTGCGATGTGGCTATCCTTTCTGAGCCGTATCGTATACCAGCTGGAGACGATAACTGGATCGCAGATAAGGCGAAGACAGCTGCTATATGGACGATGGGGAAGTATCCCATCCAGGAAGTAGTGTACCAGGCAAACGAAGGCTTCGTGATCGCCAAAATTAACGGAGTTTTTGTTTGTAGCTGCTACGCACCTCCTCGGTGGACTACAGAACGGTTCAACCAGATGCTAGACGAGATAACCGACAAGCTAGCCGACCGGAGACCAGTCGTAATCGCCGGTGACTTTAATGCCTGGGCGATTGAGTGGGGCAGCCGCCTCACCAACCCAAGAGGGCGTGTTCTGCTAGAAGCGCTAGCAAAGCTCGACGTGGACTTGGCCAACGTAGGAAGCACCAGCACCTACCGAAGGGATGGTCGAGAATCAATAATCGACATCACCTTCTGTAGTCCCGTGCTGGCGCGAAACATGAACTGGAGAGTTTGCGACGGATACACTCACAGCGACCACCAGGAGGTCCGGTATAGTATTGGATCACGGCCAGGGAGTACACTAACTGGCAGTCAACCTCGCGATCGAATGTGGAAGACGAAGCAGTTCAACAAGGAGCTGTTCGTCGAAGCTCTCAGAAGAGAAGATCCGGGATCGAATCTAAGGCCGGAGGAGCTAACGGCAGCGCTGGTGCGTGCGTGCGACACAACCATGCCTAGAAAGTTCGAGCCGAACCATAGACGTCGTCCGGCATACTGGTGGAATGAAGCGCTTCGGGACCTCAGGAAAGCCTGCCTCAAAGCCAGGAGACGAATGCAAAGAGCTAGAACCGACGGCGAGAGAGAAGAACGTAGAGTAGTGCTGCGAGCCGCAAAAGCTGCTCTGAAGGAGGAGATCAAGCGGAGCAAGAAAACAAGCTTTAAGGAGTTGTGCCGGGATGCTGATGCAAATCCATGGGGAGATGCATACAGAGTGGCGATGGCCAAAATCAGAGGCCCAGCGGTACCCGCTGAGACATGCCCAGAGAAGCTGCAAGTAATCGTCGAAGGGTTGTTCCCTCAACACGAGCCTACGATATGGCCACCGACTCCATACGGCCATACAGGCGAGGAGAGAGTGAGTATCACCAACGACGAGCTGATAGCAGCGGCCAAGAAAATGAAGGCGAAGAAGGCGCCCGGCCCGGATGGTATCCCCAACATAGCGTTGAGAACAGCTGTCGAGGCCAACCCAGATATGTTCCGGACATCTCTGCAGATCTGCCTAGATGAGGGGTGTTTCCCGTCTCAGTGGAAAAGGCAAAAACTGGTACTGCTACCGAAACCAGGCAAGCCACCCGGTGAACCAGGTTCATTCCGGCCGATATGCTTGCTGGATACGCTCGGCAAGCTGCTAGAAAGAGTCATCCTCAATAGGCTGACAACTTTCACGGAAGGAGAGCATGGTCTGTCGGGGATGCAATTCGGATTCCGAAGAGGGAAGTCAACGATAGATGCTATCCAGGCGGTTGTTGCTACAGCCGACAAAGCAAGGACGAAAAAACGACGGGGTAACCGCTTCTGTGCCGTCGTCACGATCGATGTGAAGAATGCATTTAACAGCGCAAGCTGGGAAGCCATCGCTACAGCGCTGCACGAGATGAAGGTTCCGGATTACCTCTGCAGGATTCTCAGTAGCTACTTCGAAAACCGGACTCTGTGCTACCATACTAGTGCAGGGCAAAAGAACGTCACGATAAGTGCAGGCGTCCCACAGGGGTCTATCCTAGGTCCGACGTTGTGGAACGCAATGTACAACGGGGTGCTGACACTGCAGCTACCGACAGGCGTCAAAATCGTCGGATTCGCGGACGATATCACGTTGGTGGTAGTTGGCGAGTCCCTAGAAGCAGTGGAGATACTTGCTACGGAGGCGGTAGATGCTGTTGAGAGCTGGATGCAGAGGAAGAAACTATCCATAGCCCACCAGAAAACGGAGCTGGTGCTGATCAGCAACTGCAAGGTGGTGCAGAAGGCTGCAATCATAGTCGGGGAACATGCCATAGACTCCAAGCGGGAATTAAAGCATCTCGGCGTTATGATCGACGACCGGTTAAATTTCAATAGCCACGTCGATTATGCCTGCGGAAAAGCAGCAAAGGTGATCACAGCATTGTCGAGGATCATGCCGAACAACTCGGCAATCAGCAGTAGCAAGAGGCGGTTACTAGCTAGCGTGTCCACATCGATCCTAAGGTACGCTGGTCCGGCTTGGGCGACCGCAACAAAAACTAGGAGGAATCGCGTTCAGCTCTGCAGCACGCACAGACTGATGGCCATGAGAGTGGCGAGCGCCTATCGCACGATATCATCGGATGCGGTGTGCGTGATCGCCGGAATGGTCCCTATCGTCTTCGTTCTGGAAGAGGACAAAGAGTGCTACGAGGCCAGGGGCGCTAGAGGAGCTCGGAAGGCAGCGCGAGTCGTCACGATGGCGAAGTGGCAACACGAGTGGAATACCACAGCGAAGGGAAGGTGGACCCACCGGCTTATTCCAAATTTGGTAGAATGGGTAAACAGAGATCATGGGGAAGTGAATTTCCATTTGACGCAGTTCTTGTCAGGTCATGGCTGCTTCAAGAAATACCTGCACCGATTCGGACACGCAGGGTCGCCGTTCTGCCCTGAGTGCGGAGATGTCGAGGAATCGCCGGAACACGTTGTTTTCGAGTGTCCACGTTTCACTGTGGAGCGCAGCGAGATGACAGCAATCTGCGGTGCTGGTATAAGGGCCGACAACATTGTGACTAGAATGTGCCGCGACGAAGCCTGCTGGAACGCGGTGAATGCTGCGGTGGTAAAGATAATGTCGTTTCTCCAGCGGAAATGGCGAGAGCAGCAAATGAATGATCGTAGAGACAATCCGGGGCAAGCGTAGTAGTTCCGTCCGCGTGTGGTAGATCCGCCGTCGGGGACTACCGGTGTCGTGAGCGATTAAGGTGTGGAGCTTACTGGCTCTCGGTCGGTATTCGGGAGAACTTCCTACGTCGGGGAACTCTCTGTCGGAGTAGGATAGATCCACTGCCGGGGAGTATCCGAGTAGTGCGCGTAAAGTCATTGTGCTCAATGGCACACGGGCGGTAACGGGAGAACGTCTTTCGTCGGGGACTTCTCTGTCGGAGTAATACAGATCCACCGCCGGGGACTGTCAGAGTAGAGCGATCGGGAAGAAGCACCGGAGCATGGTCGTCAGGGCGCCTGTGAACCGGAAGCCGTCTCCAACCGGAATCGCAGGACTGACCTTGGCATCTGCCCGGGAAGTCGGTTGCGGGAGAAGTTTCAGTGTCGGGAAACTCTTCGTCGGGTAGGATATATCCACCGTCGGGGACTATCCGAGTCGTGCGCGGAAGCCTCGAGTGCTGATTGGCACTCGGGCGGCACCGGGAGGGCATCGTTCTTCGGGGCACATCAGTAGGAGCCGATGAACTCAGCGTGGCTTTAGAATAACAAATTTGTGGTACTAACATAGAGTTTGCCGCTCAATGGCGGTACGCTAAGCAATAACAAGCTAACAGGAGCCGAAAGGCCAAGAACGAATTAGAATAACAAATTTGAAAAATAGCATGCATGTCGCTTAGTGGCGATACTGTAATATTAACAGCATACTAATGAAGCGGTGCGCATAGCATGAAGAAAACTAGGATAACGAATTGGTGATGGTGCACAAGGCACATAACGCCTCCCCTCCGAAGAAATACTGCATGGTGGTACCGGAGGGGAATTTAAGGTGGAGGCGAACTAGGAGAGTGTTTTTAGTGGGTAGGCGCACATTCGAATCCCACACAGCGTCTTTAGAAGATTTTTGGACTCCTAGAATAAAAAAAAAAAAAAAAAAAAAAAAAAACACACACACACACACACACACACACACACACACACACACACACACACACACACACACACACACACACACACACACACACACACACACACACACACACACACACACACACATACACACAGCGATTAAGTGGCCGCGGAGAGGAAGTCCCGGTAGCGGTGCTGTCGTGGCGTCGGTCTACTGGGTTGGATCCAAGCCCGCGGTTGGAAAGGGGTCCCCGGCAAGGGTCGGGGCAGGTGGAGACCCTGCCGTCAGCAACCTACGGATGCATCTGATAGGGCCTGAAGGGTAGTGATACCCTTCCTTTGCGGGCAGGTCAGATCGGGTTGCATGTGGGCATCAGTTCTTGATGTCCGCTCAGCAGTAGGGCGCGGGCGGGGTTGACCCTGCCCGCCTTCCGAGGACAAAGGGAGTGGCGAGGACCACTCGGGAAACTGGCTAAGCGCCAGCATGCTACCGTGATGGACTCTCCAAAGCGAGTCATCGATGTTCGTTGCTGCAGGCTACGCAGCTAACCTTGTGGGTGCGATGTGCACTAGCCCCTCTCTGAAGCAATACCTTCTTGGTGGTTCCGGAGAGACGTAGGGTTTGGCGACCATAGGAATGGTTTAGTGGGTACGAGGAGAGAGTAGTCCTGGATTTTACTTTTGTTGTAGAAGACGGCCTGTCAGACCTACACTACCCTAACCTTCTGTTAGGGTGTCTGTTGAGCAGATTATCCCCCTATGGTTTAGAAGGAAAAAAAAAAAAAAAAAAAAAAAAACACATACACACACACACACACACACACACACACACACACATACACACACACAGACATCACCTCAATTCGTCGAGCTGAGTTGATTGGTATATGTGACTCGACCCTCCGGGCCTTCTATCAAAAAGTCATTTTTGGAGTAAACATATAGCCTTTCCAGTACACTTAGTGTACGAGAAAGGCAAAATTGTTATCCAAACTTCTCCGGAATCAAGGACTGCAAGACCCTCTAGCTTGTGAATCGGTTCTGTTTTACCCATTCAAATTGGTAACCGGTTGGCCTCGCCAACAGAAAAGATTTACTGTCAACGACAATCATCCCATAGTACCTACGATGGAAATCATTTTAATTACGTGAATGGGAACTCTTGTAGGGGATTCTGGGGTAATACGCACCACTTAAGGAAGATGCGTCCAAATGCATATAAAAAGGTAATAATTTATTGGTTTAATGCATGCATTCATTGCATATACTTTCATTCTAAAAGAAACCAAACAAAATTTCAGCCTTAATACAGTTCAGCTCTTGAAAATAATGTTTTTTGTAAGGACTAACATTACGGCTTCGTATGTTTATGCGGGGCAGTATGCACCCTTGCTCGGGGTAAAATGCACTACAACATTGAGGCAAGATGCACCGTCGAGTTTAGAAATCTTTTTACTTCTTAGACAAAATGCATGTTTTGTAAAGTTTTAAGACAAACAATAGCTCAATTTTGTTTGCGATTACTTACAGAGCACTCATAGATATTATTACAGCTTGTTTTCTATAGGTGCGTTTTGCCCCAACCAATGGAGTGCATATTGCCCCAATCAATAGCAAAAAATAAAATAGTTTAAAACATATAATTTACGTAGATTACTGTTTAAGTTATTTTTCCTATGCTTAGCATTGCCCTCAATGAACTGAATAAACACAACAGCATTAGATGTTTGGTCGGTTTTCACCATCAAATCATTCGACAAACGATCGGGAAAATTACATCAGAATCGTGCTTTTCAATTTTATTCATTTTTCTCACTAATGACGTAACGCTGATATGTAAAATTTTCTAGATGCTCATTTATTAAGACGTTCTATTAGACTGATAAGGTTTCAAAGCTCTAAAACCGATAATCCCTGAAAAACAAAGGGGGTGCGGGGTGCGTTTTGCCACGACAGTGCGTATTACCCCAGATGCCCCTAGAACTCTATTCAACACCCAGAAAGCATCCCGAATGAATGTGACAAACGGCAGTGAGTGTTCCATCCTGCTGGCATCATCGTCGCGAGCACACCGCGGCGAGCGAGAATGTGCGAGAGCGATCAATCAGGATTGCAATTGAAATTTTCGAAGTCGGGGACGGGCTGTGAAATTTGGCTTCCATTCCAGGAATGGCCACAAATTAATGGCCCTCTCCTACTGCGCTGATGGTAATCAGCTTCAACTTTAACCAATGTGCAGCATGTGGGTCCGGGAATTAATACATCGCGTTGCGGACGGAGGACAGATTTGTGTGTGACTTGATGGAATTCGATTGCGATTTGATTGAAATTTAATTGGAAATAAATTGCTTAAGGGTACTAATTTGATTATTTCTGAATTGACGGGCCATTTGTGGATTGATGGCTATCAATTTCGGGAAGAAATTCATGGCTTTCATTAAAACCTTGGTAAACAGATGAAATGGTATGTGAATTCATGGAAAATTGTAAAAGCGTCGTAGATTCTCAATTCCAACCACCAAAAGAGCACATATTTTTCCTCACTTGAAACAAAAGTTTTTAGAGAAAAAAAAAACACATCAAACCGTGCCTGGAGGCTTGAGCTTTGTGACCACACGTTGTTGCTTGTGATGCTTTTGTATCGAAGATGAAAGCTGAGCGAACAAAACACCACGCTAAGGTATATAACAAGTCAGAACTGTATTTGTCCGTGCGGAAAGAAGCTTTGAGTTGCACGGAGCTAACTGTCTCCAGTTTCCCGGAAAACCAGAACTCGTGTGCGCTTCATGGCCACCCATAAGGCAACTTTTCTTTTCATGTTTTTCTCGTGTTCTGGTGTTTTTTTGTTTGTTTGTTTGTTACACTACTGTGGGTTGCGGAGCGGACTGACGCAAAACTGTTGCCGAAAGCTTCTAGTTGGTCGGTAACGAAGTGTTGTTGCACTTGGACTTGGCAAAGGAGTAAACCAGTCTGCACTGCTGTGCTTTTGATAGTTGTCGAATGTGCAACCACGACGACAGGAGGGACAAAAAGTGGGGACACACGGAATACCATTATGACATGGGATGCTGGAAAATATTTAGTATAGAAATAGTTGAGCTGTTGCACGTTACGTTTCTATCTATGGACGTTGTTGGAAAGGAGAGTGGAAAGTATTGTGGAAGGGCTGACTGACAGAGATTTATTGTCCTCATCTCGTTCGTTTGCTTGGTTTAGAGATTTGAATTCCAGGATAATACGATTTCTTTTGTCGTTTAGGTTTGGCCTCATGGATGATAGATTGTTACAAAAACACTGAAGCTTCAGGTTGAATATTCAACGAAACTTGATCAAGTCGACATAATGGACACCAATTTTTTTAGTGGGGTTTGAGTATTCTTCTTCAGCCCATCCTTACTGTGCGATTTTTTAAAGAAAATCACCGTGTGAAGTGTGATGCAGACCTGGTGTGATGGTTAAATCACGAGAGTTGACCTAGGATCAAATACCACACCCGACAATCTCACAAAATGTGAGTTCTTCCTTCGGAAGGGAAAGTAAGCGTGGATCCCAAGATAAACTAATCCCAAGTTGAAATATCTTCAATAAAGATAAAAAAATCGAAGTTCAGAAAATCTCCCACAGACTTCTTTAGACATTCATCTAATGGTTCCTTCAGAAATTCTTCCAGGGATTCGTTAAGTAATTTCTCCATGGCTTTCTTCAGATATATCCTCAAAAAATTTCCCAGAAATTTCCCAATGAATATTTTGTTATAGTTTTCAATGGGTTCTTTCTATGAGGGATTGCTCTAGAATTTTTTTATTCTTCAATCACTTAACTTTAAAGGGTGAGTCGATAATTATTGTGCCATTTTCAAACTAACTTCCTACTTCACCAAAATCAACCAAATTTTGCACAGTTTCTCCTTATAGTCTATTGTTTACATATAATGAATTGAACAGTTATCTGTGAGGTTTCGGTCGATATAGAATAAATTTAGTTAACAGTTCTAAAAAAGATGTTGTATAATCACATGCTAAAATCAAAAATCATGGTATCGCGCCTTGGAACTATTAATGATTATACATTATGTTCGTTTATAGATTTCAGGAACAGTTGTCAGTGAAACATAAGCTAGGGGTTGGGTGAAAATCAGGCACGATGCGCATAAACAAACCAGAGAGCTTTAATTATTTGTTTCAAGTTGAGCCTGAACATGTCCACATGGAGGGCGTTAATCGAAAATGTCGTGAATTTCACTAAAACGCATCCTAAATTTGAACCTATACCAAAAAGTTGAAATACATACATATACTAAACTACTGTAAAAATTTGGTTTCATTTCGTTTACTGTAGACAATTTGCGAATCAGTTGAAGGTAGGGTGGCACAATAATTAACGACTCACCCTTTATTTACAGCTCTTTTGTACACTAGGGTACTGCGTGAGCGTTTCCAATTGGCACTTACACTTTGTATAGCGCCTAAATGTATTCTATTCTAATTCTACTACATATATCGAACTGGTTGCCTTTGATGAGCACGAGGATGTTGATATGTTCCTTTTCCAGTCCGATTGGGGGTCCATTATGAGTTGCCGTTAGCCGATATCCAGGTTTCCGGGTCCGTTGGAGCATATGCTCTGAAGAGGGTCTTGGGAGGAAGAGCAACTGACAAAAAATTGCAAGCTCCGGGGCTGGGATCGAACCCATGACCATCCACTTATGAAGTGAACGGGCCCCGGCAAACTAGAGTTTTTCCTGGGATTCGTTTTGAAAATCCTTCTAAAATTTCTCCAAGCAATCATTCAGAAATATTTAAAGGGATTTCTCATAGGGTAGAAGCTTCAGTTTCAGCCAGCCCGGAGTTTTGGCCATAGTGCAGTATTCAGCCTGCATCGATCTACATCAGTATAATTTTATTTTTTAATTAGTAGATTCTAATGTAATATGAGGATTAAAGCTGTGAAAACCATACATTTTGATTAAAAACTAGAAGATAAAAATAATTTTCCTTATGAAATCAGCCCATATGTCTATTTTTGCCAGGGTGCTTCTAATTTTCAACTCCCATAAGGTGCCATCCACAAATTACGTAGCGCTCTAGGGGGGCGGGGGTGCTAGTATCGTCGTGCTTTACGGTCCATACAAAAAATTCGGGGTTTCATGCAAAAAAAGCGTTGCGGGGGGGGGGGGGGGGGGTGTTCGTATAATGCCGATTTTAGCGTTACGTAATTTATTCATTTATTTACATACTACTAACTTTAAAACCCTTTTATAAACTCTTGCAGTGGTTTCTTTGGCAAGTTTTCCCGAGATCCCTTCAGAAATTTGTACAGACATTTCTTCAAGAAGTTCACAAGAGATTTGTTCAAGAACTGCTCAATTGAAAATTCCCGCAGGAATATGTCCAGGAATTCAGGTATTCATCCAGAAAATCATCGAGGATTACCTCTAGAGATTACCGCAAGAGCTCAAGCAGACAACTTTCAAGAGTTTCCCCCACAAGCAGTTCTTCAGAAATTTTTCCATATTTTCCTCTAAAGATAACTCTTAGAATTTCTCACGGATTTTTTAAAGAGTTTATTCAAAACTTATTCCTAGGAGTTTCTACAGGAATTACTGTGGAAATCTCTCAGGGTTCTCAGGAATCTTAACAGAAGCCTATCTAGGCGATTCACCAAATGATTTTATAAGAATTCCTTCAAAAATACGCCGATAGAAAATCTTCCAAGAATTTTATGGAAAAAAATCTCCAGGACTTTTTGTAAAAACTGCTTAATACACTTTTTTTTAGAATTCCACCAAGGGTTTCTCTTAGAATTTATCCATATATTTCTCCAGATTTTTTTCCTGGGATTATTTCACGAATTTTGTTGGGATGTTTTCAGATGTTCACTACGAAATTCATTGAAGAGTATTTTCAGAAACTCCTGCAGGATTTCTACTGTAGATTTCTTTTGAAATTTCACAGGGATTCTTTCAGAACATTCTTTACAGATTTTTTCAAATTACAAGCAAGGGATTACTTCAAAAGTTTCTTTTAGAAATTCTTCTTGAAATTTCTTGAAAAATCCTTCCTATTCTTCTAAGGGTTTCTCCAAGAATTCCTTGATAAATTTCTTCAGGATTCGGATATTTTTTTGAAACGATATTTTTAGAAGTTGTCTGTCTGTCTGTCTGTCTGTCTGTCTGTCTGTCTGTCTGTCTGTCTGTCTGTCTGTCTGTCTGTCTGTCTGTCTGTCTGTCTGTCTGTCTGTCTGTCTGTCTGTCTGTCTGTCTGTCTGTCTGTCTGTCTGTCTGTCTGTCTGTCTGTCTGTCTGTCTGTCTGTCTGTCTGTCTGTCTGTCTGTCTGTCTGTCTGTCTGTCTGTCTGTCTGTCTGTCTGTCTGTCTGTCTGTCTGTCTGTCTGTCTGTCTGTCTGTCTGTCTGTCTGTCTGTCTGTCTGTCTGTCTGTCTGTCTGTCTGTCTGTCTGTCTGTCTGTCTGTCTGTCTGTCTGTCTGTCTGTCTGTCTGTCTGTCTGTCTGTCTGTCTGTCTGTCTGTCTGTCTGTCTGTCTGTCTGTCTGTCTGTCTGTCTGTCTGTCTGTCTGTCTGTCTGTCTGTCTGTCTGTCTGTCTGTCTGTCTGTCTGTCTGTCTGTCTGTCTGTCTGTCTGTCTGTCTGTCTGTCTGTCTGTCTGTCTGTCTGTCTGTCTGTCTGTCTGTCTGTCTGTCTGTCTGTCTGTCTGTCTGTCTGTCTGTCTGTCTGTCTGTCTGTCTGTCTGTCTGTCTGTCTGTCTGTCTGTCTGTCTGTCTGTCTGTCTGTCTGTCTGTCTGTCTGTCTGTCTGTCTGTCTGTCTGTCTGTCTGTCTGTCTGTCTGTCTGTCTGTCTGTCTGTCTGTCTGTCTGTCTGTCTGTCTGTCTGTCTGTCTGTCTGTCTGTCTGTCTGTCTGTCTGTCTGTCTGTCTGTCTGTCTGTCTGTCTGTCTGTCTGTCTGTCTGTCTGTCTGTCTGTCTGTCTGTCTGTCTGTCTGTCTGTCTGTCTGTCTGTCTGTCTGTCTGTCTGTCTGTCTGTCTGTCTGTCTGTCTGTCTGTCTGTCTGTCTGTCTGTCTGTCTGTCTGTCTGTCTGTCTGTCTGTCTGTCTGTCTGTCTGTCTGTCTGTCTGTCTGTCTGTCTGTCTGTCTGTCTGTCTGTCTGTCTGTCTGTCTGTCTGTCTGTCTGTCTGTCTGTCTGTCTGTCTGTCTGTCTGTCTGTCTGTCTGTCTGTCTGTCTGTCTGTCTGTCTGTCTGTCTGTCTGTCTGTCTGTCTGTCTGTCTGTCTGTCTGTCTGTCTGTCTGTCTGTCTGTCTGTCTGTCTGTCTGTCTGTCTGTCTGTCTGTCTGTCTGTCTGTCTGTCTGTCTGTCTGTCTGTCTGTCTGTCTGTCTGTCTGTCTGTCTGTCTGTCTGTCTGTCTGTCTGTCTGTCTGTCTGTCTGTCTGTCTGTCTGTCTGTCTGTCTGTCTGTCTGTCTGTCTGTCTGTCTGTCTGTCTGTCTGTCTGTCTGTCTGTCTGTCTGTCTGTCTGTCTGTCTGTCTGTCTGTCTGTCTGTCTGTCTGTCTGTCTGTCTGTCTGTCTGTCTGTCTGTCTGTCTGTCTGTCTGTCTGTCTGTCTGTCTGTCTGTCTGTCTGTCTGTCTGTCTGTCTGTCTGTCTGTCTGTCTGTCTGTCTGTCTGTCTGTCTGTCTGTCTGTCTGTCTGTCTGTCTGTCTGTCTGTCTGTCTGTCTGTCTGTCTGTCTGTCTGTCTGTCTGTCTGTCTGTCTGTCTGTCTGTCTGTCTGTCTGTCTGTCTGTCTGTCTGTCTGTCTGTCTGTCTGTCTGTCTGTCTGTCTGTCTGTCTGTCTGTCTGTCTGTCTGTCTGTCTGTCTGTCTGTCTGTCTGTCTGTCTGTCTGTCTGTCTGTCTGTCTGTCTGTCTGTCTGTCTGTCTGTCTGTCTGTCTGTCTGTCTGTCTGTCTGTCTGTCTGTCTGTCTGTCTGTCTGTCTGTCTGTCTGTCTGTCTGTCTGTCTGTCTGTCTGTCTGTCTGTCTGTCTGTCTGTCTGTCTGTCTGTCTGTCTGTCTGTCTGTCTGTCTGTCTGTCTGTCTGTCTGTCTGTCTGTCTGTCTGTCTGTCTGTCTGTCTGTCTGTCTGTCTGTCTGTCTGTCTGTCTGTCTGTCTGTCTGTCTGTCTGTCTGTCTGTCTGTCTGTCTGTCTGTCTGTCTGTCTGTCTGTCTGTCTGTCTGTCTGTCTGTCTGTCTGTCTGTCTGTCTGTCTGTCTGTCTGTCTGTCTGTCTGTCTGTCTGTCTGTCTGTCTGTCTGTCTGTCTGTCTGTCTGATCTTTATGCATTCGGAAACTACTGAACTGATCGGTGTGCAATTTTGTATGTGGGTGTTTTTGTGGCCAAATTGTAACATTATATCAAGTTTCCGATCTAGAGTTCAGCTGAAGAGCCGAGTTGCGATAATTTCAAAAGAAATTCAGTTTCAACATACAGACGGATACGTTGGAAAGGTCACCATTTCCACCAAACTTGTTTAACATTCATACAGCATCAGCAATTGCACCGATATCCATATATCTGCACCGCATCCACCGATTGTAATACCGATAAAAGTCTCCCCTCCAATAATGGCATCCGCACGAAACAACCAAAAAATTGCTTCGCAACAGAATTTATGTCCCATCAAGGCCACCGACAGACAGCGCAATATTCGATACTGGAACTTTCTTGCAGCAAAAAAAAAATAAGAGAAATACTGCGTTTACTCAGACATGGTGGCACATTTGCCTTCACTACGAAAAACGAACGTTGGAGTCAAACGGAAGGAAGGGTTCTGTTTTGAAAGCATTCTTCCGAATAGAAATCCCATAAATTGCTTTCGTCGATTTGTGTTTTTGTATTATTTCGTCGCAAATAGGGTGCATTTGGCGATGGGACGATGGATGAATTGATTACCTCTTATCGTGAAAACCGTTGTTGATTCATGATTCAGTAAGATAATACGGATAAAAACTTGGAATTTTAAATAAACAGATTTTAACAGAGATTCAACGCAAAAAAAAAATAAAAAGCACATCAACTAGAATTTCGAACTTAAAACCATGAAGGAACAAATCGAAGGAAAAATATAAAACTTGCCCCCACCCTAGTTCGGATAATGCAAGCAGGATGTCGCCGACGAGACCAAGAAAATCTGCGATGAGCGTTCATTGCATTGATTTTAAGTTGAACTGAAATTGATTTCCCATTTTTCTATAGCTTTCAATGTACTATGTTTAATATTTCCGGTAAACTCTTTATCAACTACCGCAAATACTCTACATAAAAAACTCATTTCATAACACCTGGGCAAAAGTTTTTATCAGTCTCATTAGAAACTGCTAAGCCCAACACGTTCGTTTCGGCATTCGATGCAAAAACTTTTCAGCCACAGAACAATTAGCGAATTATTTCGACCAGACTGTAGTTCTTGCCATGCACAACGCAGATATGGAAGTCAGATCTGGATGGTCGGGATGGTGATGGCAGTGAAAACCTGTGCTTGCTTCAGTGAAGTCGAGTTCTTTCTCCCACATATAGTTTGGATGACAATCTACTCCTAATAGCCACTCTAGAAACCGGCTGGCCGCAGCCTCACATGCAGCCGAAAAACTGAGAAAAGCTCCTAACCAGACAGAACTAATTTTGGCAGAACCATTGTTTTTAGACCGCTCTCCTAGTACCATTTTGTATGCTTCACATACGAGACCACACATGGTCCCAAATTACTATCGTTATAGACAACAGCACAGCAGCGGTCTGGAGAGAATGACAAAGTTGTGACTTTTTTCCTGGCAGTCCAAAACCAAAAATGACAAACTTTTCAAGCTGAAAAAACACACACATTGTCTCTTCTGGGCGATTTGGCCATTGTAGGAGTACATTTCTTTCATGGCATCGTTCATCCTCAGCTCCGATGGGCAAATAAAAGGCACTAACTCCTTCGATCCCATGGGGCAATCGGAGCCTTTGCCGTTGAACACATCGATTGGCTCCGAGAATGCTCGATTGAACTCCCGTTCTTCTCATTGGACCTATGGGATGGGGTAGTTTTTGTCACATGAAGCTGCTAGCCGGTTTTATAACACAATGCCCCCATGTGTAGTTCGGTAATTGAAAATAGCCGACAAAAATCGGCCAAAACTTTGCCAACACACATTTGCAGAGGATGGCAGAGGAAATTGAAAAAGTTTTATCGGCTCGACTCGGAGAACTGATCATCGGGGAAGGCTAGAGCACCTGCTTCATGGGTGACTTTTGGTTGAGATTAACAAGTCAACACGATGGACAATGAAAGTCAATCGATGAATAAGGTATTTATATATAAATAATGGAACAGTGCTCTCATTTTCATCCCATCAAAACGAAGCTCTCAAGCGCTCTTTGTTTTATTTCTAATTGTTACATGTTTTGTTAAGAGTGATCACGTATGATAACAAAAAACGAAAAGAATCCAAATCGTCTGTTTTTGGAATAGGATTAACATAGAGATACAGGAGCAAGAAGAGTACTTATACCCTAATTAGGTAAAGTGACTACAGCGCCATTTAAGCTCGACCACGAACGCCAAATTCTTGAACACATGTGAGAGATTGATCCCAACGAGCGAGACAGCGAACACGCACTCATCTAGATGGACAGCACCACAGCTCCAAACCGTCTTCGATGCGTGTTGCCGGTCAAAATCCAGTCTGTATCTCAACGACATTTTCCTCGCTGGCACCCCCCCATTGTCCCACGACCGTCGTTTGCTTCCGAATCTTCAAATTCGTTGAATCGACAGGCATAAAAAATGTGTTGGTTTCGGAACAAGATCAGCCGCTGACGATGAGAACAGCGATTCCTGCTTACAACCCTTGTGCTCGTCCGAGACTTATACGTAGATAACTTGCTTTGTTCCAACAATACGCCATCTCTCGACGCTACCTGTAAATAGCGCATCGCGATGTTTGTTTCTGCAGAAATTCCGCTTCAGCATTGATCCAATAACCACATTGTGCTTGACGTCATTCCGCTGGACCTCCGGGAAACTGAAACGCTGCTCGATTTGAACCATGGAGACTCCGTCATCACCGCTCGGATTACGCTGGGAGTCTGCCACAGACCTTTTGTCCTTCGAACAACCGAAGTGGAAGGAATATGCCACACTCACGAAGAGGGAGATTTTGTCGCAGATCAGCAGTCAGCGTGCGACAAAATCGGTCCGACTATCTCAAAGGCGTAAATCCTTTTCCAAGCCTTGTGGAAGTTCCACCTCGGTGTGCACAATTCTTTCAGAAATCGTCAGTGAGTGGCAGGATATTCATCATAAATAAATTCACCGGACTCCATGGCTTCACTTACGCTCTAGAGGCCGCTTACGTTGTCTGTTTTAATCTCCATTCCATCGCTTCCACTGGGTTCTACTATGTTCGGCTTCTCATGTCTAAGTCTAAAAACATCGAGCTCATCTCTCTCGGTATGACCCTCGATCAGGTCGTATCTTACCCCTACCCCTGGTGTTAGCCGGCTAGCACTCCACTTCACCGGCACACTCTATGAGCGCCTGTCCTTCAGAAACTACAACTCTCTTCTCCAAGGTTTTCATCGTCGTGTACGTTTCAATGGTACGATCTCACCATTGAATGCATCATAGACCGGATTCCCCAGCCGGAGAGGCACAACAGTGCGCATCTACTGCAACAACGACTCCAACTTCGTTAGCGCCAGAAGAGAGTTGAGGGAGCTCAACAAGATGTTCCTATCCCTACTTCACAAGGAGTCAGTAACACGCGAGTGTAGGGATTGCATCCATCAAAATCCTGCTGCGCAAGATCCTCGGCAATGCACACCTTATCAGGTATCAGGTATCAGAAGGCCGGATCCAGAGGCATGTTATGCTCCATTTCGGACATTTGTCCCATCGCCATTCATATAAGCCTATTGCATCATTTACCTGAGGGAGAATGGGACAAGGGATGGAATGGGATTAGGAAAGGAAAAGGTGATGAAATAGGAAGGGTGTCCTAGAAGAGGGAATGAACGCATAAGCGCAACGAGAGCTCATAGCCCATACCATAACGGGTTGAATCAGTGCCCTGAAAAGGACACTGTAAAACGCATAAGCGTAAAGAAGGCCTATAGCTCATTGGAGGTAGCTTGTGACGTCATGCAACTTTCAATATGACATTGAAAGGCACGTCATCGAAAGCATCCTCAATATTCAAGAAATCACCCAAGCAAAAAACTTCGTTTGAGCGAGAACTTTTTTGAAAACGTATACAACTTTGTGTAAAAAAGTCATTGTGGACATCCCAAATTGGGAGGCATGTGAGTTCACATGAATAGGCATATCAGCCGGACGAACATCACAGATGTGATAATCGACAATGCGTTTCATGCGTTTCAGAAAAGAACGAGGTAACCAGGAACTCATTCCTTCTTTATACAACGCACGCACACTTTCGGGATAATACTATCAAGTAATTTGGAGGAGGTATACGACTGGAAGGAAATGTTGAACTGTTGTGGCTTTCTCAGTCTAAGAGCATTGAAACGGCTAGTTTGGCATAGCCCGACGTTTCGGTCCCGTGTATTGGACCTTTTTCAAGGGATAACTAAAAATGATATGCAACATTAGAACCTAGACACATTACAAATATACATTAAACATACGCAGTCAACCGTCTCTCGTTATGTGGTTTTTGAATGCAGTTTGAGAGTTGGAGCTTCTTGTAATGCCCTAATTTGTACAAAAAAATGGCTAAAATTATCAAACTGACTATCTACATGGTACCAATTATCATCGACTCACATTTAACATAAAACACATAAATTTTTCTTGTACTTTTTGGGACAACTTGCACTGCACACTACAGATAACAGCGAGCGACATACATCTATCTAACATTAACTGTAGGTTTGAATCATGGCGGCTATCGTTTGATCGGCTATTCGGTATGATTGGTACTGTCGACTGCTAAATGCTGTGTATTACGGCGGGATTGTTTTCGTCCAGTAAGTGTGCTTTTCACTGTGTGTAGAATCCCTGCGTAAGTAGTGTGCAAGCTATCTACATCTGTGCGGAAATTTACTGTGTGTGAGGTGTTCTGGATATGACACATTTCTAACATTGGTAAGGCTGTGGATCGGAATGTACGATCGACTATTTTCGTGCCTTCCAAGTTAAAAGTGTGTTGTTCATCGATCATGTGTTTGATCAATGCAGTTTTTGCTTGTTCTACATCAATGTTGGTTTGTGTTGTGTTGATGTATGTCGCTCGCTGTTATCTGTAGTGTGCAGTGCAAGTTGTCCCAAAAAGTACAAGAAAAATTTATGTGTTTTATGTAAAATGTGAGTCGATGATAATTGGTACCATGTAGATAGTCAGTTTGATAATTTTAGCCATTTTTTTGTACAAATTAGGGCATTACAAGAAGCTCCAACTCTCAAACTGCATTCAAAAACCACATAACGAGAGACGGTTGACTGCGTATGTTTAATGTATATTTGTAATGTGTCTAGGTTCTAATGTTGCATATCATTTTTAGTTATCCCTTGAAAAAGGTCCAATACACGGGACCGAAACGTCGGGCTATGCCAAACTAGCCGTTTCAATGCTCTTAGACTGAGAAAGCCACAACAGTTCAACTATCAAGTAATTTCACGCCATGAAAATAGTCCTACACAACTCGCCACAACTGGCGATATCCGCATACTCTACTATGCTTGAGTGGCACAAGGATGATTCCGAGGATGCTAGTGTAAGCCAGTACTGGACAGTTACTCACCGATCCAACTGACCAGGTAAAACGTTGTTGGTTTGAGCACTTTGAACAACCTTTTCAAGTTTCGACGTCCGATCAACCATCATTATCTCGATACTGTAGGATATTGAGCATCCGGAGCATGGAGCCCAACTTGGCCACCGGGGTCGATCGCAGATCAGCAGAGATGCTCCCTTAGACCAAGCCCACGCGTGGGCTCCATACTCCATAATTCCGTTACCCACCCATTTTCGCACCGGTCGTTCGTTTCCATGTGAGTAAAATAATTATCGGTCGCCTTTGAGCGCCGGTGGTCTCTATTCCATCCGTATCGTCGGTTTTTGCAATGTGTGCTGTCATTGCAAATCTTATTCTGGCAAATAATCTGAGCAGTATTTTTTTTAAAGGAGAGGGTTTTGGCTAAAAGTCAGAACTGTTCTTTGCTACGTATAAAGATAATATTTTCTCAAGAATGTGTTATTGGATTTAATCCCGGAATGCAAGTGTTTTTTTACTTGAATATATGATTGTGACTTACTGTATGGCTTGTAGGTTGATTTTTGCTCTAAAATGAGGTCTGGGCCCCAAAGGGGTATAAGTGACCATTTTGTCGATTTTTAGCTGAGCATATCATAAAATTCTTCAAATTTCAAGCTTTCAGAAACTTTTTTAAGATTGTTTCTACGATGATTGGAAAAATTACAATAAATCAGAGAAAATTGGGTTGATTTTGAAGCTCCATACATTTTGTATGGGATGAATATTGTTCAAAAACTTTTAACCTAATTTACTCGAAAGTGGATTTTTGTCACTTACACCCCTTCGCTTCTAACCCCTTCAAATAATGTTTATCTCTTCGATATCCATGTTTCTCGCAAGAAATTTATCAGCCCGCAAATAATATATCTGAATTTAAGCTTTTGAGCATTTTTTTTTATATTTAGGTTTATTGAGTAATAACATCCCTTGCATTTTCCTTATAATTTTCTGGACATGTATGTAAAATACATTTATAATGTAGTTGTCTCCTTTACAACTTCGCGTAGGTAAACATTCTTGATCATTGTAAATACTGTCTTCCAACAGTCTAGATTTATATCGGTACCCGACCAGAAGCTCCTAACAAGATTATAACAAAATTATTACAACCCTTGTTAGAAATAACAGAATTCGATATAATTTTGTTGTAAGGATTCTTATAGGTGAATAAACATAACAAAATTGTTACAAAATTTGTTATTATTTTAAAACAAAACTATAACAAAAATTGTATTATTTATTCAAACAGATATATAACAGCATTTGCTACATTATGCATATTAAAATAATTACCTATAACATAATTTCGTAACACATTTATTGTAGCATTTGCTACATTTTTTTGTAACAAAATAATTTCAAAATTTGTTGGATATTCAGTATTGACGTGAAATGGTTTACAATTTTTGTAATATTAACCACTCGAAACAAACGCCATAAAACAAAACTTATAGCATTCATTTAGAACGCAACGCGAAAATCATCATGTTTGAACACCCCCTTCTCTTCCGTTACACAGTGTTTTATTTACCGATTTCAAAAAATGCAGATAGACGTTTGATGTTATTGGCAAAGTGGTGCAAAATGCAATTTTGAACGACTTTGTCAAAGACGTCATAAAGCCAAATTTTATACTTTACGAGGTATATTGCGTTGTATGTGCATGATCCCTGGAAATCATATATTTCGTCATAACTTTTTAACGGGATTTTGTACATTTTTTGCGTCTTCTACAAATCTATTTATATACATTTTTTGCTGAACATCAAAAAACGCTAGCTTTTGAAATAACTAAGTTATTTGCAAATTTCTGATTTTTATAGGGTTTGAACTCGTAAAACTTCTAAAGAATCGTTGCGAATAATGAAACAACTATATTTCTACTATATGAAAATGGCTTAAACTTTTGTATGCAAGTGTATCCTTTATGTGTTATGGTAAACAATCAAACAAATATCAAATATTGAAACTATTTAATAACTTCTTAATTCAACGAGATAGAATGTCGCAATGTTCAGCAAAATTTCGTATTTTTGCATGCTTAACAACTTTTTAGAACGAGAAAAAAAATGTAGAAAGTCTGGGTAAAAAGCTATTAATATTTTAACGATTTATAAAAAATGAACATATTAATAAATCACTCAGAAATTTATTTTTATTATAACTTTTAATCTAGAATTTTTACATCATTTGCATGTTCCGCAAAGTTGTTGTGAACATTTAAAAATACACAATTCTGCTGAACATTACGATATTCTATTTCGTTAAATGAAGAAGTTAATAAATAATTTCAATATTTGACAATTGTAAAAAATATAACTGTTTCATTATTCGAAACGGTTCTCTGCGCCATTTTGCGCCGAAAGGAGTTAGATGAGTTCAAAATTACCCTATAAAAATCAGTAATTTGTAAATAACTTTGTGATTTTATAAACTAGCGATTTTTTTATGTTCGGCAAAAACAAGAATTTTCAAATTCCAAACAGTTTTGTAGAAGACGCAAAAAATGTACAAAATCCCGTTAAAAAGTTATGATAAAATATATGATTTCTAGGGGTCATGCACATACAACGCAATATATCTCTTAAAGTATGAGATTAAACAGTATAACGTCTCTGACAAAGTTGTTTAAAATTGTATTTTTCACAACTTTGCCGAAGACATCGTCTATCTGCATTTTTTTGAAAAAATAGTTTTTTTTCATCTCACTTATAGGTGGATTGATCATTCAACTCTTCATGTCACGAAATCGGCAAAATAAAACACTGTGCGTTACCCTTTTTTGAATGAAAGTCTTGTATGGACCGTAACGCTTAGTTGTACTTCCCTTCTCCCTTGAGCGACGCGTAATTTGGGAACGGCGTCATATTTGTTTCAAAAAAAAAATGTAACAGAACTTGTTATTATTTAGTTATAATCTGCCAAATTCTTCCCAAACCAGCAGTGCTTTGAAGTTACTCTCGTTATACGATATCATTACAGATAGAAGGTGTAATAAAAAAATCTGTTGGAATATCACCATGGCCTGTCGGATGTAAACATTATTATCAATACAAACTGTAAGCTAGAATATAGCTAGAAATCAAATACTTCACAGCTATCCTTTTTCTATTTTTTGAGGTTCTTTCATTGCACTCTAATCCTAAGCCGGAAAAGTTCCCGGATGATGTGCCAATCGAATAAGTATCCTTACCAACAAAACAGTTGCTTTCATAGAGTACGTTTTGGTACTGCGTGAGCAAGTTTTAGGCAATTTGGCTGATAAAACCCTCAAGTTGAAGACAACAAACGATTTGAATAAATACCAAAACAGTACTGCTGTTCTAATTTCGCCAAAAAGTATACCAAGTAGTGAATGTTATTGAACATAGAGAAAGCAAAAGTGGAACAAAATAATTATAACATGGAATTTGTTTATTTTACCTATTTTGCTTCGACCTTAGGGAACATCTATTAAGTACATCACGCTAAAATTGGAAATGTTCAACCCTCTCTGCCTTCTCCAAACGTGACGATATACACCTTATGTGATAGATTCCATTTCATTTCTCAAAATAAAAAAAAATGTGGAATATAACAAAATTATATCAGCTGTTATCATATCTGCATATGATATAATTGTGATAGATTGAAACAAAATCACTAACGACAAATCAAGTTTATTATACGTCAACGAGCTCCATGTGTCGTCATACTACTACCCCGCTCGTGTGCGTCTGACAAACAAGGATTTGAATGAGGACACTGGAGAACCAGTAAAGCTTCTATCATCGCTCTCTTCAAGAGCCGTGTTGGTCTCATTGGCAGAGGCGCCAAATTTCTACCGATGGTAGGTGTCTTGGTTCAAATCCCGTTCGGATCCGAAAATTTTATAACGTACTGGAAACTTTTTTTTATGTCACCTACTTTTTTCTAAAAATAGAATAACACACTTCAAAATATTTACCCAAAAATGAGTATAAATATTTAGTTTTTACCCTAAAAGGTTGCCAAGGATTTATAACACAATTTGTTATAAGTTGTAGAATTTAACAATATTTCATGGAACAAGTTTTATAATATTTTTGTTGGGATCATAACAAAAGTGATTACATTTTTGTTCTTTTCATATGGCAACTTTGTTAGAATTTCTGTTATTTTAACTACTAACGGTACATGTTTTATAACAACCCTTGTTATGAATATTTATTGTAACAAAATAACACAGCTTGTTATAATTTTGTAATGTCCATCTAGTCGGGTAAGATTTATTTTTTTTACAAAAAATATCTGCAGTTTTCCTGGGATATCTGAATTGAGTTACATAGGATCCATTCGATTACACAAACGTATTGTGGGAGGGGGTAGCGCTGTGTTACACTTCACATAAAATTTCGATATTTCTCATACAAAAGTTGGGGAGGGAGGCGATCTAAAACTGCAGAATCTTGCGTTACGTATTAAATATTCAAATTTTGAATGAATCCATATCCATAAGTATCTCTAAACAATCGTAACTACTTTTATCTAATCTAATCCAGTGCGAGGAAACACCCTGGAAAGTAATTGTGCACGGAAAACTAAAACTACCTATTTTTTAAGTTTATTTTACTCAAAAGTAAGTATATCGTTCAAACTTTCTACCAAAAAATAGGTTGTTTTTTTCTTTTTTTCAACCACCGATGTTAACAAAAACAAAGCAAGCTGCATCAACTTACTTGGGTTACCTCGGCCCAATAAGCCAATTTTGGGTAAATGCCGTTTTTGTCAAAACTGGGTTGAAAAAAATACGTTTGGGTTGTATTTACCTACTCTTGAGTATACTATTTTGCTGGAGTTAAAGGCAAACTACCTAGTGTGAGTTTAATCTATTTACTTAAATTTGAGTTATTGGGCCAAACTATGGGATTGCGTCAAAAGAACTCAAACTTGGGTAATCTGGCGGCTCCGTTGTAAGATCACGTCCAATTACTGACCTTGTCAATATTGAGATTGCAGCGTATCAGAGATATGGCACATGTATCAAAATAACCGAACTGATACACTATTCAATATAAGTTCTTCAAATATAAGTTTGAAAACGATCGGCCTAATAAAAAATTGAAAGTGCAATTTAGAACTACTTTTAAGAGAAAATCAATATATTTTCGATATGTTCATTTATTTTCGATATGTATGATAGGCGAAGAAAGGAAAACTTTATTCAAAATATACCTAATCAAAACTTGTTTGTTTCACTCTATTATTTTTCTGCGTTTATATTGTCACGCTATCACTATTGTATGTCAGATAAATTGTTATGTTTTTGATGCAATGATCTATAGACTGTTTCAGAAATTATAAATACACTAACGATTAAATGCCATTTCAATTTGAGCATAATATCCAAAAAAGTTTCTGCTAGCTCTTATTGTAAACATGCTAACGAAGCAAATAATACCAATTTTGTTGATGTTTCTGGTAAAAGTTAAAAAAATAGGGCGCTGTAAACAAGATGATTAAAATTTGAAGTTGCACAAAGTGGTCAAAAAGTGTAGCATTGTAAAAAAGAAAAAAATCTCACAGATAAAATATTAATTTTCCAAACACAATAAAAATGGCTGTATCGATGATAACAGATATTTCTCGATTAGTAAGAGTAATTTTTACTGGAATATTTGATCAATAATGGTGGTTTTACGGGCCTTCTCAATACAAATTTTTTTGTTTCAAATTTCTCAACAACACCAGTAGCAACAAACGTTAAGCAAACGAATGGCTTAATTACTGCTTACTGCATTCGTTTTTTATGGTATGACAAGCTTTGCCATCTCAAGGATCGAATGAGCTGAAAAAATAAGTTTGTTTAGATTAAATGCGTTCTGGAAAGCTAAGGAACTGTGTGGTAGTTCTTATGTTCGGTAGAAAACCTTAAAAAATAAGAAACTTGATCTCCGAAAAAATGTTGTGGGAATTCCTTTATCGATTTTTCCCAAATTTTGATCAAGGCATTACTTAGACAACTTGTTGAGAAAGCGAATGTGATAAAAATTTAGATAATTTTTGGTATTTAGTGATAAATAATGTTGAAATCATTAAAAAACACCTTTGTGCAAATGCAAATTTGAAAAATTAAGTTATTTGTTAGAGAACTCGACTGTTCTTTAAAATATCAAGACAATTGAAAGGAAATATAAAAATATGGAGTACAATATGCTATACTCTGAAACAAGTTGATAAAAATCATTAGAACAGTTCATTTAACAGAATAATCAAATTGTATTTATAATTTCTGAAACAGTCTATATGATATTATTTCGTTGGAAATTTTAAAGCAAGAATAAATATCAATACTTGATAAAAACCAAAATAAATTACCTACATAAAACTGGAAAATCATTTTCTACAAACTATATGAACCGAGCAGGAACGATTGCCAACAAATCCCTACTCATATTCTTTCGTCTCCTCTTTGCGCTACCCAGAGAGTTGAACGCGAGAGAACGCACGAGCCTACGGATAGAGACCGTAGTTTGCTTGTCTCTAAATTCTAAGCCCCGTTACAAACCGAACGTAAACTTTTCGTTTTCGAGGCCTTCTTAGCAGCGACCGGTGCGGTTTGCGTCTTTGTTCGCGGCTCTACTTAACGTTAAAACGCTTGATGGAGCCCATGCGTGGGCTTGGTCTTAGGAACATCGCTGAGATGCAACAAACAGCTCAGTGGAGCTAAATAAGTAGATAAATGAAGTATGATGAGAATGAATTGTAATTATGTGTGCACCTACAGGAGAGGTACTGATCTGGTAGCCATATTAGAATAGAAGCCTTCCTGCGTTATTTGTCGTTTCAGTAGGTTATGGGCCGATAGACGCCCCTGGTGGAGTTCGGGAGATTAAGACGCGCTACAATCCAAGAGACGATGAGGAAGCCGATATCCGATGAGGTACCTAAAGACGATGCGACTGGGTGTCAATGGTCGTTAGGGTATTGAGAGGCGCTAAGGATCTAGTACACTGAAACCTCCATTTAGGTAACGAGTTGGGACTGCCTAAATAGAATTTTTACCTAAATGGATTCAGTTTTTTACCAAAATGGATTTGAAGATTGCAAAGAAGTTAAAGAAAGGCGAGTGACCTGGAGATTTGAAGGGGGGCATGCGGGGTTTCAGAGAGATTTCATGCGAGTTTCATGAGAGGGGGGGGGTGTCAGAGCCGCTGCACCGGGGGAAGGAGATTCAGGGGTATTTTCGGGGAGTTTCGAAGGGTCTCAGTTGCGTTACTTGGGGTCCGAGAGGGTTTTAGAGGGATTTCGAGGGCATTTCAGAAAGCTTAAGAGAATTTTTAACGAGTTTCAGAGGCATTACGAAGGCGTTTTCGGTGGTTTCTGTGATTCTAAGGTGCGTTACATGGGGTCCGAGGGGGTTTTCGGGGGATTTCTAATGCATTTCAGACACCTTCAGACGATTTTTTGAGAGTTTCATAGGCGTTACTCAGGCGTTACGTATGCGTTTTCGGTTGTTTCTGAGGGTCTCAGGTGCGTAACATGGGGTCGAGGGGGTTTCAGGGGGATTTCGAGGGCATTTCAGAAAGCTTCAGGAGAATTTCTGGCGAGTTTCAGAGGCGTTACGCAAGCTCATCCTTCTTTTCATTGACCCCATTGATCGACGATGAACGATGAGCTGAAATCCTTAGAATGGAACGTGGGAGGTTGTCACGGCATCAATGTGACCACCTTCTGCACTGCCTCAGGGTGCGCGTGACCAGTCGTGACCAAGAAAACACTTGATTACCGAATTGCAACACAAACACTTTTTCTTCAACTTTTGTGCACAAGTGCCTTCATTCCTCCCACTTCCTTACAGCTTACCTTTACCTCCTACCTTAACTCTCTCTATCTTCTTTCCGGACAGCGATCCCGTTTTCCCCGATCCTCGCTTGCTTCCTGTCTTTAACCCTCTACTTCCCATGGTTGCTCTAGAGCACCATCGATTTTAGACGAACTCGAGACAAACGAAATCAGATGAATATGATGCAATAGTTTTTAGAATATGATTGTAATCTCATTAGATAAACCCAACTCCCAACTACTTGTTTCAATAGTTTAACTATTGATAAACAATCAAAATACTATTGATTTACAACTAAATTTTTTTTCGTTGGTTTCGAAAAATTTGGTTAACTTGCAATAACTTTTGTTCAAGCACTTTCTTCGGAAACGCTTTCTTGGCATAGATAAAGTCATTCAAAGTCGTGGGAAGGAAAGGGTTAAGGGCCAGAATCGCAATCTAGCGGAACTAAATTAATTACTCAAAAACGAAGCATTTCTGACACATGGTGTCTTCGACAAAGTTGTTTGACATCAGCAGGGGCATCTATGGGGCACGTTCGGTGTAGTACTAGATTTGTAGTAATGAGCTGAATTTTAGTATGGTGAGAAGGTCAATTCTCCGTTTCTGCAATGAAATGGTGCAAAAAGCGTGGGTATTATGATTCCTTGCCTAATTTGATGCTGTTTGAGCAAAACTTTGGATAACTATGTTGTTTATGTTGCAAGAAATGGAGAAAACAACAACACGGTTGCCCAAAGTTTTGCTCAAACAGCATCAAATTAGGCAAGGAATCATAATACCCACGCTTTTTGCACCATTTCATTGCAGAAACGGAGAATTGACCTTCTCACCATACTAAAATTCAGCTCATTACTACAAATCTAGTACTTCACCGATCTGTCCTATTGCTTAGAACGTAGTAGTTCGCAACTCGTCCGCATAGGTGGCGCCACCATCTAACTTCTTTGTGTTACGTCCTAGAGACTTGGCGTCTTCAGCAAAGTTGTTTATTTTGGCAAAATAAACAACTCTTTCTCAGACGTCAAAATTCCACAGCCTACTGTTTTCGTGTTATTTAAAAAATAAAAACCAATCAATGAAAAAACAGTTTTTTAAGCTTATTTTGACATTTTTACTAGAAACCATGTGAGTTTAATTTTTTTCCTAATGCATATGTGTCAAACCAAACACATTGTACGGGAATATGTTGAATATTATCTTTAAAAACTCAAAATAAAAATACAAATTCGAAAAAATAGTGTGAATTTCAAGTCTTAATATCTCACAAAGCGCAAAAAATCGCAACTTCAAATTGTCAGCAAATACGAAGCAATACTAGGTGAACATACTGTAAAAAATTTGGAGAGGTTTTTTTTGGTGTTTTTTAGATAATAGCTTAACAGTAATAACAGTATAAATATAAGTAGTGTCAGCATGTAACTTTTTACTGTTACAAATTAGAGAGTTTATGTCTTTGAAAAAGTTGTTTATTCTAACTAAATAAACAACTCTTTCTTAGGCGTCAAAATTCCACGGCCTACTGTTTTCGAATTATTGCATATAAATTAGATTATATTGATAAAAAATGACAGTAAAACACATTTTGATGCAATAGTATGAACTATTTTTTATTGTTTTTAATTGTTTAATTGTTTTTTATTGTTTTTAAAATGGCGGAGCTTGTGAAACTAGATGTAGTGACATTGGGACATGCGGCACTTCCCTATCAACCGGATTCGGATTTTCTTCATAGTTCTTTATCTGTCGATAGCGATCGCCATCGTTTCAAAACAAATCGACATCGAAAAACTTTTTCTGGTTGACCCCCGAGCAGAGGAGAATGTCAAAATAATAACAACGGAATCACAAAATCTGTATTTATATCTTGGTTTGTTATTATTAACTTATTGAGGCATTACCTTTTCATAACATGTTTTGTTGGACAAACTTATTTTGTTATGATCGTGCTATTAATATATTTTCTTCAAATAACATTTCAATAATATGTTTTGTTGTAGAACAAGTTCAGTTATTATTGAATTATTGGGACTTTGCAAATATTTGATCATCAATAATACATCAATAACAAGTTTTGCAATAAAAACTACACCATTCGAGATTGATGTTGTTCACAGCATTTCGCAAGTAACTGTTGAGAAAATCTTGTTTTCTTGTCAGTTCCTTTTTCTCTTCTTTCTGGCATTACATTCTAACTGTGTCAGTAGGGAGCATCCATTGAGTATACGTCACGCTAAAATTGGGGATTTTCGCCCCCTACCCTCTCCACTTCGTACGGGGGTTACCTATACTTACCACATTGCTTGTCATATTTTCACAAACCCCCCGTTCTCCTCAGACCTTATAAGATCTGATAACTCGTTTTGCTTTAAAATTGTTATCAATAACTTTATAATTTCAAAATTTGTTATTGACATATTTTACAAATTCACTATTATTAAGTTGTTATTGAAACAAACAAAACGTGTTATTCAACTGGTCTGCCAGGAACATTTTTGCCTTTCTCGTACACTAAGTGTACTGGAAAGGCTATATGTTCACTCCAAAAATGACTTTTTGATAGAAGGCTCGGAGTGTCGAGTCACATATACCAATCAACTCAGCTCGACGAATTGAGATGATGTCTGTATGTGTGTATGTATGTGTGTATGTATGTGTGTATGTATGTGTGTATGTGTGTGTGTGTGTGTGTGTACAAATAAACTCACATCACTTTTTGGCAGTAAACCTTAATCGATTTTAACGACCGACGGTTCATTCGGCGGGGAATCTGGTCCCATTGTTTCCTATTGAAAATGGTTCGGATCGGTCCAGCCGTTCCGGAGTTATGGCCATTTAGATGTTCCGGAACGGTACCCCAGGAAGGGACCAGATATGAAAACGCATCAAACCTATGCATGCGACACATCAAACCATGGCATTTTCGATAACCAGATGAGCGGTAAGCAGAAAAATAGTCTAAGACCATATCTGAACCGGTAGTGTTCCGGAACCGTTTCCGGGTGTCCGGCGGAAGTGGCCAAATATACAATTGAACCAAACCCATGCATGCGACACATCAAACCACGGCATTTTCGATGACCCGATGGACAATGAGCAGGAAAATCATCTCAGACCATATCTGAAACGGTAGTGTTCCGGAACCGGTTCTAGGCATTCCACTGGAAGTGGCCAAATATACAATTGAACCAAACCCATGCATGCGACACGTCAAACCACGGCATTTTCGATGACCTGATGGACAATGAACAGAAAAACATTCTCAGACCATATCTGAACCGGTAGTGTTCCGGAACCGGTTCTAGGCGTCCCGCTGGAAGTGGCCAAATAAACAATTGAACAAAACCCATACATGCGACACATCAAACCACGGCATTTTCGATGACCCGATGGACAATGAGCAGGAAAATCATCTCAGACCATATCTGCACCGGTAGTGTTCCGGAACCAGTTCTAGGCGTCCCGCTGGAAGTGGCAAAACACACAATTGAACCAAACCCATGCTTGCGACACATCCAACATTTTCGATAACCTGATGAGCGGTAAGCAGGAAAATAGTCTCAGACCATAACTGAACCGGTAGTGTTCCGGAACCGGTTCTAGGCGTCCCGCTGGAAGTGGTCAAATATACAATTGAACCAAACCCATACATGCAACACATCAAATCACGGCATTTTCGATAACCTGATGAGCGGTAAGCAGGAAAATAGTCTCAGACCATATCTGAACCAGTAGTGTTCCAGAACCGGTTCCGGGGTTCCCGCCGAAGTGGTCAAATATGAAAGAGAAACAAACCCGTGCATGCGTCACATCAAATAGCGGCTTTTTAGATTACCTAATGCAACCAGGCCAGCAAGTGTTTCGGAATCGGTTTTGAGTGGCCGGAAGAGGCCAAATATAAAAGTAACCCAAATCCAGGCATGTGACACATCAAATCGTGGCTTTTGTGATAACCTGATGAACAGTTAGCCAGAAAATAGCCTTAGATCACACTAGAGACAATTGGTAGTGTTCCGGAATTGGTTCTGAGAGTCCCGTCGAAATTGTCAAACCCTGCATGTGACACCTTCAATTTGCAACGTTTTTGGTTAACCGATGAACAGTTAACAAGACAAAAGTGTCAGACCATATTTGGTTCAGCCGGTAGTTACCCGGAATCAGATCCGGGTAGTAAAATGTAAAATTCAACCAAACCCATGGATGTGGTACATCAAATCACGACCAGTCTTGACGACATTCGATACTTTTTACTACCTTCATTTCGCTACCGCAGTCGTGTATCAGCTTGCTTTGTTACATTCGTGCGCTACCGTTACCTCTTACACACAACACGAGCAGTAGAACGAAGATCAATAAACATAAGAAAGGGCCAAATTAATGTCATCTGACACGATGACATTTGTCTAATTCTAGCTTTACGCATAGATTTTCAGCCAATTCCGATTATGAATGTTAATATTAGTTTATTCTTGCATGTTGCATTGAATGCGACACATAGATGGGCAATATAGCTCTTATTATGAAAGAAGACAGGAATAACAAAAGCCGAACCGTCTCCTGAAGCCGCTATCGTCGTGAAGTGCATTCGTTTGATATTTTTGTTTCGCACAGTAGTTTGATTGCTTGTGTTGCGAATGTCGGATACAAAGGAGGCCCAATATCGACGAAAAGGTTCAAATGACTGTGATCTCTAACAAGACTGATCACGACTTATCGACAACCTGATGGAAAAATAGGGTCAGACCACATTAGATTCCCGGTAGTGTTGCGGGTTCAGCTGTGGCTTCGAAAGTGATTAGAAGTAAAAGTGAATCAAACCCATACATGCGATAAATCAAATCGCGGTGATTAGGTGAAGGTGAAAAATTAGCAATAAAATAATCTCAGACCATAATTGTGACAAACGGTAGTGTCATGGAATCAGATCCGGGTATACCACCGGAAATTACCAAATATAAAAATGAACCAAACCCATACATACGACACATCAGATCGCAGATTTTTTGATAATCTAATGAACGGTTAGCAAGAAAATAGCCTTAGATCACATTACAGACTAGCTGTTGTGTAGCAGAACCAACGTTCATGTGAAAAATTAAATCGTGGCTTTGTTTAATGGCCTGATAAACGTTAGGTATGAACAACAGTGACGAATAGGTCTAAGTTCTCATATATAAAAGAGAACAAAATATAGACAAATCTAAAGCGATCTCATCAAATCGTACCATTACAGATTCCTAAGGTATAAATTTATAGCAGGATGGGTCAACGTTGAATGGAAATATAAAAATATGATCGCGTCAACAGAAGATGGCGACTGATTTAATGAATTTTGAGCTCTAAAACTATGTAAAATAAGTGTATTTGGTATGGGAAATATGTTCCGAGTCCACCAGAGTATCCAAGATAGCGGTCCAAAATCCAAGATAATGGCCCAGTCAGTATTCAAGTTAGCGCCTATTTGAAAGGATTTTAAATTCTTGCATTATGTGCATATTTTGTATGGAAATATGTCCAGAATTCAAAATTTGTAATCAGAAAACCCAAGCTGTGCGCTGTTTCACAAGGTCTGCAATATGACTATAGTTTGAATGGGGAAGAATGCCGGTCTTCGTCCAATCTGGTAACCAGAAAACCATAAACGATATGCCAAAATTCAATACGGTGACTATTTTATGTAATTTTAGGTGCAGAATCCAAAAATGAATACCAGAACATCCAAGATGGTGTCTCAATGTTCAAGATGGCGCTTAGTTTAGTTGGGGGTAGATATCCGGAGTCAAAAAATGATGACCGAAATTTTACGGCTTCATAACACTTGTTTGGTTTGAATTTTGGATCGTTGTCTTATATTTTCTGAATATTGGATGTTCTGCTAATATAATATGTATCCAGATTTAGCAAGCAGTTTCCATTTTGTATTTATGTCAATGTCATCAACACGTCGCTTGAGTTTCGTTGAAAGGATATTTTAAAGCACGAGAAAGGCATCATCACCGCTAGGTGGATTAATTAGGGTTTTTTGTTATGATTTTTGTTATTTTGCCGCTTATGACAGACAAGTTTATAACATGATATGTTATGTTAATAACACAAAAATAACTCTTTGTGTTTCTCAGTTATTTTGCCAAAATAACATATTTTGTTATGCTGTAGATATTCTCTACTGCTCGGGCCGGGTTTTCTGTAGAGCTTCCGTCCTACGTACGCTCCCGAGCAGGAACGGATACATGACGTATAACTGGAGCATACCAAAGTCAGGTATCATACCAAGACAAGGTATTGAAAAAGCTTATTTTGGTATTTCGTTAGTTATTGTGTCAACGACAAAAATATCTCAATAAGTTATTGGTTTCCACTCGTGTTTATCCCCGCTATCCTTATTACACCTTCTAAGGCGTTGTTAAACAGCAAGCACGAAAGACCAGCACCTTGCCGTAACCCTCTGGGAGATTCGAAGGAACTGGAGAGTGTCCCTGATACTCGAACTATACACATCACTCGATCCATCGTCGCCTTGATCAATCGTACATAATCTGCCATAACTGTTCTCGATCGATTGTATCATACGCCGATTTGAAATCGATGAACAAGTGATGTGTGGGCACGTTGTATTCGCGGCATTTCTGCAACACCTGGCGGATGGCGAACATCTGATCCGTTGTAGCGCGTTCACCCATGAATCCAGCCTGATATTGCCCCACGAACTCTCTTGCAATCGGTGATAGACGGCGGCATAAAATTTGAGAGAGTATCTTGTAGGCAGCGCTCAGTAGTGTGATCGCGCGATTGTTTCCGAAATCTAACTTGTCGCCCTTTTTGTAGATGGGACACACGATACCTTCCATCCATTCCTCCGGTAATACTTCTTCCTCTCAAATCTTGGTAATGACCCAGTGTAGTGCTCTCACCAGCAGCACCGTACCTTCATGGTACCGAATGTGAAATGATTTGCTACAGCTGTCGTGCGTCATGTTTTCCTCTCGAAATTGCACGTTCCTGATCATATAATTGTCAATATTATAGTATTTACTTATTGTACACCAAGATACTGTTCGGTCCTACACTGAATGATCTCGCAGGCAGTCACACATCAGACATTCCTCAAACCAGGAGATTCATACCAAAAATGGCAAAACAGCCACGAGTAACATTTGTAGAAAATAACTGACGCCATCTGTTTTAATGATATGCGATCATTATTATTATGAAGCTGTACCCAATAGAGGAAGGTTATAAAGAAAAATTAAATTGCCGAACAGCATTCGCCTCCTTCTCGTCGTTATCAGCACCTTAATGCTTCAACAACTTTTCAAGTCGATTAAAAAAAGTATCTGCAAAATCAACGAACCGGGCTTCCGGGGTCGCAGCTCCGGAGCTATATCCGACCGAAAGTGATGTTGAAATATTCTCCCTTTTTCCCCCAAAAGTTCTGCACGGCAGCAGCGAAACAAAACCGAGACGGGCAACAGAAGAATAAAAAAAAATCCACTCGCAGAATGGAAAAATGTTGTGAAAAGCGACACAAGCGAAAAAACAAACTTTGCTAATCTGACCAATAAACACCGATAGACCGTCGTCGTCGTCCTCTGAAACCGCGTTCCGTCGCTGGCTGCTGGCACAATGAAGCTCAGGGGGAAACTCGAAAGTTGATCACAATGAACAGCGCAAAACCGGAAGAACGCGGAGAAAAAGTCAGCACAGCAGCGGAGAGAAAAAAATAAAGTTCAGCGCGGAGAAAAATTATGAACGGGAAAAATTATTACAAAACGAGAAAATTACTTTTCATTTGTGCTCTGGCGGCTCAGCTCGCGAGAGTGGTTTCACGGATTCTATTCAGAAACAAACGGAGTAGCGATCCGGAATGAAATTTTCCTTTGTGTCTTGGATTGATTCAATCCATGGGAAAAGTTGATATTGTTTTTCTTTCCAATTGTTTGGATGACCGCCTGCGGCAATAATTGTCGGAAATTAAATCAATTCGACACTGATTTTTCATTTGGGCCTAACTGACATTTTCGAGTTCTCTTCATCGATCCTCTCTTTGTGTTATCACAGAATGTGTATTGAGTTTTCTAAAGATTTTTTGGTTGGAATGCGAAGAAGGCGACTACATGTTGCTATAGACGAATTTCGCACCAACTCGTCTTCGGGGTTGGCAGCACCCCCTCAGAATGTTATGAAATTTTGTAGGTTCCAAGACTTTACCTTTTCAAGCAACTTTGCGTATTTTGTTTTTTCAAAATTAACCTAGACTAACATTTAAAAAGAGTCAAAGTTCTTTAACCGTTTTTTTTTCACAAAAAATAACTCGAATATGATAAGATGTACAAAAAAGTGATGTATGGGTGACATTTAGAGAATTGTCCAAGCTTTCATGAAAAAATATTTTAAAGATTCTAAATATATTTTTACACGCTAAAAAATATATTTTTAAAATTAAAAGTCAATTTACAGAAAATGCCCACTTTTTTATGTTTTGAATTTTTTTTTCCAAGAAAGTCAATATTGTTGCCTAACTTTCCTCCATACATCACAAGATGGGCACTTTTAAGGAAAAAAAGTTTTTCTAACAAAAACTTTTTCATGATAGTTTTTTTAGCGTGTTGCGCATTAGCCGTTTTTTTCACAAAAAATATAACTCGAATATGATAAGTTGTACAAAAAAGTGATGTATGGGGGACTTTTAGGGAATTGTCCAAGCTTTCAAGAAAACATATTTAAAAAATATAAAAAAATGTTTTACACGCTAAAAAATATCTTTTCAAAATTAAAAGTCAATTTACAGAAAAAGCCCACTTTTTATGTTTTGAATTTTTTTCCCAAGAAAGACAATATAGTTGCCTAACTTTCCTCCATACATCACAAGATGGGCACTTTAAAGGAAAAAAAAATTCTAAAAAAAACTTTCATTTTATTTTTTTGCGTGTTGTGCGTTAACTCGTACAGTAATGTATCCAGAATCCTAATGACAATCCATTAAAACTTAATGGGCTCAACTACTTTTTTAATATCTTAACGTGCTTGACATTGAAAACGTGCTTGATATTGGAAAGGGCTCAAGACAAATTTGCTTTTAGGGTTTTATATCAATGAAAACGCTTGTGTATTGATGAAATATGTACATATGTATATGTGTATTCAATTATTTTCTTTTCTACAATATATACATCCTTCTTTTATACATTCTATTGTAACGTTTTTTGAATATTAGATCTTTAGTCTATCTGAAACAAAGTAAACTTTTTTGGATTATCTTTTGAATTCGAAAACTTCTTCGCTTCAATTTGATTTTCAGAAATTGGCACAAATGAATGAAATTTTTGTGTACCAGGTATTGTTTTTACGTGACTGTATGTGTATAGTTCTTCAAGTTCATCCGTCATTTTTGCATATTGTTCATTTGAAATAAAGCAGAAATTCAATTTTGTTATATGTATATCTGACTGTTTAACCACCGACGAACCGACGTGACAGTGGTGATTCAAAAGTGTCCCCCCCAAATTTAACGGTCGACCACCGAAGCGAGCGATCGCTTCTGTCAAATCAGCGCAGACGCGTTTCCTATATGAACACACGGGGGTTCGGTGTCGAGCTATCAAATCATCGCGAGACGTTATAGAGGTGGCTATAGTGTTCGGCTATTTTTCATCATGGCGTCGCGGACATCAAATTTGAATTTATTTGTTCTAGCTGTCACGTCGGTTCGTCGGTGGTTTAACTGCCCAGTCATACAGTTCTCGAGGAGTTGTGATTGTGTTTCCATAATCTCGAGCAAGACTTGCTCGTTTTGCCATTCGCTTGAGAGTACCTCCAACAGCGTCACATGGACCTTTGCCATGTGAAGTTGCGAAGAAGTGCCATTCTGCTTCCAATCCATAATTGGACCGAAAACTGCACAAACTGGCAATTTTTTTTTTGTTCTTATAATGAGCTGCTGCTCCATCTGACATGAAAGTAATTTTTGAGAAATCAATCGATTGTTTAATGAAATCCAGCAGTTTTGATATACATAACTGAACTGCTGTTGTATCGTGTGTAAGTACTTCAGATATTATTATAAAGCTCAAGTTTTCCAACTTATTTTCTTTTCTGTAGTACACTTCAAAGGGGTGAATGGTAGCTTGAGAATTATTCCAATGGTAACCTTGAGCTGAATTTTGAATGATAAATGAATAATTTTCTGAAAAGTCACAAATTGTTAATACTTCATCCTGTTTAAGAGATTCTTTTTTATCCCGCAAAAATGAGGATTGTTCTTTATAAATGAAATCATGAGTTATAAGCTTATCAACTTTTTCTATAAAATACGGAACAAACTCGTCTATAGTCTTAGTAATAGTTTCCAAATTGCATCGATCAGTGGTTAGCCATTGTTGAAATAAAACCGATTCTTTATCATTCGCTTCTAATAATGATGTTAGTTCACTGGTTCTAGGCACACAATAATACAATTTCAGCAAACAGAATGCTGTTTTAAGCATTCAGATATCAAAACAAGCTGAGAAACAGGTTCTATTCCAGTTGGGATGTAACGCCAAGAAAAAGAAGGCACCCAATCAAACAAAGTTGTAATGCCCATTGAGTGTTATTAAATGGGTAATGCGCAACACGCTAAAAAAAACAACATGAAAAAGTTTTTGTTAGAAAAACTTTTTTTCCTTAAAAGTGCCCATCTTGTGATGTATGAAGGAAAGTTAGGCAACAATATTGACTTTCTTGGAAAAAAATTTCAAAACATAAAAAAGTGGGCATTTTCTGTAAATTGACTTTTAATTTTTAAAATATATTTTTTAGCGTGTAAAAATGTATTTAGAATTTTTAAAATATTTTTTCATGAAAGCTTGGACAATTCTCTAAAAGTCCCCCATACAACACTTTTCTATAGGTCTTGTCATTTTTGAGTTACATCGATTTCAAAAAATTCTTCGAAAAAAAGTTAGGCTCTCTTCAAATGTTACTCTTGAAAATTTTCGAAAATTTAAGTATGCAAAGTTGCTTATAAAAACCTAGTCTTTATGCCCACCAAGTTTCATTCGATTCTGAGAGGGTGTTGCCAACCACTGGTCGAGTTGGCGCGAAATTCGTCTATAGAAACAAAAAGAATAATGATTTTGTTTGTTTTAATCAAGTTATTAGCGTAAGAGAGAGTCGACGAAGAGAAATCGATCAAATCAGTTAGGCCCTTATGAAAAATCATTGTCGAATTGTTATGGAAAATATGGTAATTTAGTACAATTTGGTTCAGATCACCGAAAGTGCCATATTGCATTTACTAAATACACGTTCAAGTTTCAAACTGAGCTTTCTGGCTTCTTGAGAAGCTCGATCATCGTTTAAGCAACTTCAGATTACATAACGAACACGAACAGCCATAATACCTCATGTTCTTCTTTTCGCCGTGTATACCTTTGTGGCCATTCATAAACCACGTAGACCTGTGGGGGGGGGGGGATCTGGCCAAAGTCTATGCTCCACTAACTTTCAAATTTTTGTATGGACAAAAGTCTACGAGGGGGGGAGGGGGTCTGAGATGACCAAAATTTGTATCTACGTGGTATATAATCGGCCCCTTTGTGACAAATCATTCGGCACATATCCCCTCAATCTAGCTGAAGTCTGAAGCACAACAGTGCTCAGGCTGCACTATCAGTTAAACACACCACTCTTACCGGGCGGTTCATGTTATCAACTGACCCGTGGAAGCATGAAGTAGGAATTTGTCAGAACCAGAGAGAGCTGTTGGACGCTCCTTTGAGATTATCGATTCATCTCTTTGCATTTCTTTGTTATTTGCCATTGTAAATATGCAATTATATATTTTGACCTCGAGAAGGCGACGGCTAGTACTATAGACTACCCGGTGAACTAAAGCTTCTGGAAGGAAAGGATAGGGGCAACTCAACTTGCTGTTGGTCGGCCCACCATTTTCTATGCAATTCAAGTACGATTCGGGAGACTATGGATGTAACGGAATTCTACTTGTCCGCGACCAGAAGTACATCTTATAAAGTACTTTTGTAAGTTACTATCGCATTTATGTACGATGGAGAGACACCAACCATTTTAGGGCCCTCCACAAAAACCTTTTTGCTAGTTAAACATTAACAAACACAAAGAAAAGCTTGTTTGCTCATGGCATTTGTACCTCCGAGGGGCCACCACTTCCGCTCTGGCCCCGGGCCCCCATAATCCTTAATCCGGGCCTGGCTGTATGGTAAAATCAGAGCTGGTTACTAAACGATTCCGAATTTCTACGCTCCCTATACTGGTTTGCGCTCATGGAAATGTCTTCGATATTGTGCCTAATTGAGAATTATTTCAAAAAAAAACCATCGTGAATTAATTTTTCACGAAACTTTTCGGTAACTATCGCGGAAGGGGCATTTTTGCAGGAATTTTTCTTATGAGTTCGGCTAGAATCGATTTAAATAATCCTCCGAGAATTCTTTTATAATGTATTCCTTACCATGTACGTTAGCATTCCCCCCACGATTACCATTACCAAATTCTGAAAGAATCCTTAACGGAATTTCTGGTAGTGTAGGTACCAGTTTTCCCCAACTGGAGCGGGAATCGAACCCACACTCCGAGGCTTACGAGACACCTAAACGACTGACGCCGCTAACCGCTCGTCCACGAAGCCCGCAATTCAGAATTTATCATTTTTTCCGGAATTTCTATCGAAAGGCGGTTTTTGCTGGATTTTCTAGAATGAATCCTCCAGAAATTTTTCTTGGGAGTTTTTCAAGAAATGTTTGGAACGATTTATCTTGAATACAGCTAACAAGTTTCGTCAGAAATTTTTACAGGAGTTCTTCGCGGGATTCCTGCAGGGATTCTTTGGGAAAGTCCTTCAAGGTTTGCTATAAGAGTTCGTGCATGTATTGCTTCATATATTTCTAAAGGAACTCCTCCAGGAATTTTATAAAAATTTTCTCCAGGAGTTTTTCTTTGGAATTTTACCATAGACATTCTTCCAAAAATTTCTTGAGAATTTTTTCTAGGAATTTCTCAATAAATATTTCTAGGAATTTCTATTTGGGTTACTTTGAGTTCTTCTAAAAGTTACTATAAAAGATACAATTCCAATTTTTTTTTCACAAAGCTTCGGAGATTCTGTCAGAAATTCCTACAGGTCTTTTCTTAACAAATTAATTTTTTTTTTCAGGAGTTCTTTCAGAAACTATTCTTGGAATTTCTCCAGTGGCTCGCACTACTTCATATATTTAGGGAACACAGAGCACAATAGGCGGACCAGGTGAAGCATGATCTGACAAGTTTTGGGCAAGACCAAGGGTAGAGAGCAGCAGCCAAAGACCGAGTAATGTGGCATACTCTCAGGCATTTTGTAAGAAATTCCTCTAGAAAAATTTCACTAACAGAATTCCTCCAGAGATTCGCCGATAAAGTTGAATTGTCGAAATAATTTATTGATTAACTATTTTGGTCTGGAAGATCCTTTGAATTGATTCAAACCTTTTTTCATGAATTCTGCCAGAAAAGCTTCTGGAAAATTACTTCCAGTTATTCTGGAATTCAAAAATTGTTCAAGAAATTGTTCCTCAGAGTTCCTCAACAAGTTTCTCGCGATATTTTTTCAGGAATTGAGGAAGTATCTTTCAAATCTTCTTAAGATATTCTACCAGGCGTTTAACCAAGAATTCCCCTAATGATAACATGCTTCCGAATTTTTTGTCCAGGAAGCTCTCCAGAAATGTTTCAAGAATGTTTTCCAAAAATCTCCAAACGTATCACCAGGAGTTTTCAAGGGATTCCTTCAGACAATCCTCCAAGGATTTCTGAAGAAATTCCATCTGGAATTCTTTCATGAATTCTTTAAGTATTGTTCTGTGACAATTTTGGAAGAACTTCTGCAATATCCTTGAAAAAAAAACTGTGAAAATTTGTGTGCAGAAATCTCTTAAGGAATCCCATAAGATATATGTGGAACCCATGGATATATTTTCAAAGGAATCTCCGTAGGATTTAAAAAAAAAATTTTAGAGGAACTTCGAAAAACTTTAGAAATACTTCATTGAAATTCCCAAAAAAAAACCGTATAAAATCTGAAGCAGTCTCAAGAAATATGTTTAAAGGAAAGCCTGAAGGAATTCCAAATGGAATCTGAAAAGGAATTCTTGTAAGAAATACTGAAGAAATCTCCAGTAGGATCCCTGTAGAAATCTCAACTCTTCCAAGAATATCTTGAGGAAAAGCTGGATAAATCCTTGGAAATTTTTTAAGGCTTTCCCAGGAGGAGTTTCTGATGAATTTTCCGGATTTTTTTAAAGTTTTTGAAGGAGAAACTCCTTCAAAAACTCTAGAAAAGTTTATTGAGGAACTTTTAGGAAAATTCCAGGAGAATTTTCTTAGGGAGCATTCATTAAGTACGTCACGCTAAAATTAGGAATTTCAGACCCCCCCCCCCTCTCCCCATCGTACGGGTTTCTCCTATACCTAATACATTGCTTGTCACACTTTAACAAACCCCCCTTCCCCCTAGGATTGTGCCGTACTTCAAGGATGGCTTCTTAGTAATATTAGTGGGGCATTTTCTAAAAGTGTTTCTGAAGCAATCTGTAGTCGTATTTCTGGAGGAGTTCCTGTAGAAATACCCTGAGGAACGCCCAGATAAGCTTTAGGTATTTTTTATTATTTCTGTATGAACTCTTGGGAAGAATTTCTGAATAAATTTCTTAAAGAATCCATGGAGAAATTCTTGAAGTTAGAAGTAATAGAGTAATTAAATTTTATTTCTACCGTCTACCGTCGTATTCGCTGAAATATCATCCAGATTCGTTATGATCTCGTCAAGAGATTAATTGTCATCTCATTTAGAGATTTGTTGGAGTCTCATTCTCAGATTCGTTGGAATCCTGTCCGAAGATTCGTTGGAATTTCCCCCGGAGATTCTTTGGGATCTCTCTCGGAGATTCGTTGGAATCTCTCCTGGCGATAAGTTGGAATCTTTCCCAGAGATTCGTTGGAATCTCTCCCAGAGGTTCGATGGAATCTCTCCCAGAAATTCGTTGGAATCTCTCCCGGAGATCCGTTGGAATCTCTCCCGGCGATAAGTTGGAATCTCTCCCGGTGATTCGTTTGAATCTTTCCCGGAGATTCGTTTGAATCTTTCCCGGAGATTCGTTGGAATCTCTCATGGACATTCGTTGGAATCTCTCCCAGAGATTAGAAAAGAGAAAATTCAAAAGGAATTCTCAGAGAAATTTACGTACGCATGCCAGGCAGGTTTTTTTTTAAATTCACTGAAATGTTTTCTGAAGTAATCTCTGGAGGAGTTTCTGAAGAAATACAAGGAGTTTTTACACAAGTCCACAGAGAAAATTCTTAATATATTCATGAACGGTTTTCACAATGAGTGCTTTGATAAATTTCTGCAGGAATCGTTCAAAGAATTTCTGAAAGAATCACTAATAGATATCTGAAGAAATTCACGGAAGAACTTTGTGACAAACTGAGGAAATCTCTGGAGAAAGTTTCCAAATGAATTTTTGTTGGAGTTTTTTAAAGAGTCCGTAGAGGAATTTGTGGCGTAATCCTACAATAAGTTTCTGAAGCAATCCAGGGACGAATTCTGAAAGAAATGAAATATTTCTTTTATTTGGATATCTGAGAAATTCCCTAAAAGAAGTTCACCCGTCAGACTCGTTTAGTTCTTCGCCATCTGAAATGGATATGCCTACAGCAAATCAGTGTGGTCTCTGAATACTTCCACGAATTTCTCTTGCGGGAAATGTAAAAGCCATGTGTTGCCCCAAGGGAGGAATTCATGTTTCCATACTCCAAAAAATATTCAGTCAGTAGTAACGCGGCATAGCAACATACACAAACATAGAAAAGCAAATCTCGGGCATCTTTTTTACGACTACTAGCCAAATCCATGGCGGTAAATCTTGCCCGCTGAGGAATGGCCCGAGCTACAAATAGTTTAGTGTCGAGTTTTCGTGCACGTTGTTTCGATTTATGACGACCGGAGTTCTGCTGCTATCTTCATGGTGAATCTCTGTGTACTCCGAGTTTCCCATCCTCCCAGCCTTGCGTCGTCGTCGTCGTTTAGTTTTGGACGTTTATGGATGTTCGCTTTTTGTATAACGTGGCACATAAATCGGTATATGGTTGCGCTTGCTGGAAGGGTAAATCTCGATCGAGGAGCAAGAAGGTTAAACGAGTGTTGTTTAGACGGTCCCCTCCTTAGGGGGTCATCAAGCGAAACGAATCTCAGATTGCTCGTTACCTTGTTCCTGCGAGAAGCAAGTTTATGATTTGGCAAAATGTTGTGCTCGCTGATCAAAAGAAAATTTTCAAATGCAGTTCTTGTGATGATTTCGATTGAACGTGAGTGTATCTCAGAGAAGCATTTTAGTATTTTTTGCTTGTATTGAATATTCAAGAACGAAAAGATAATGCATATCTATTGTCAAACATACCTAACGTTGATAAAAAAAAACTATCATGATTTATGAGAATTTATAGCGATAGTTTTTCTGGCTGTGCATAAACCCGTTTTAACCATTGTATAACTTTTATCGTGACATTCGTGTCAGGTCCTTCATACCTCCAATCCACGAGTAAAACGAAAATCCAAACAATCTCCGAGACAATAAATAACACATTCGTAAAATTATGCTTGCGTGCTGCTGGATTTAGCTCGTAAACTAAACCCGGAGTTATCCTTGATAGAACACACAAACAGTCACTTCACGGTTTGTTGCTAGTTGTGCGAAAATCCAACTCACTTCGGCAAGATCTAGCAACGCAGAGGAAGGAAGTGAACGGAAGTTAACCCTCTGGGTGGGGGAGGCAGCAAGGTCAGTTACATGGTATGACAGACTCCTCCTACACACATAGTTCGAGCGAGACACGCACCGGCAGTAAATGTTAACTGGATTGTCTAACTTTCATTTCGAGTGGGGTGAAGCGGAACGTGCCTCCAGTTAACTGCGCTGCCTTTTGTAATCTGAGATCCGAAATCGGATTCGCCCAATTTGGGGGCCGTCAATTTGATTTGTCGAAACGGAAGACACACAATCCGAACGTATACCTACTGATAACTAGGTTAAGCGTCTTTTAATTCGAAAATGGATCGTTAAAGTTGCAGAAAGGTGGCTTAATCCGTAAAGGAAGCTCAATCGTGGGGGATGCTTTTACAACTTAATTAACAACAGTTTGTCTCTTCGTCACAGGTCGATTCTTCGTCAGTAAATTCACGTTGCTTTCCGTCGTCAAGGTTCAAGTCGAATACTAATCGAAACCTCTTTTTTTAAAGAGAGCTAGGCTCAGTGTACCAGTTATGGATATAGTACCTCAAATTCGCCATAGTTGATTTTCAACCTTTAACGATGCAAATCATCAAGAAAAAATATGTGAACAATAGATCACGTTCATAAAAGATGATTGCACTCATTCAAATTTCATATTTTGCTCAAATTATGATAGAAATAAATCATTTTCCTTAAAATTTCGGCTTCCTTGCACCCTATTTCGCCATAGTGTACCAGTTATGGCAAATCCCATAAGGAATGCATGTAAATAGTGCGAAGTGGAACCGAAATTAAAAAGTATGTCCATAACTGGTACAGGGTTCCTATCATTGGCACACGCCGTAATAAATAGTAAAAGTGGGTTTGGCTCAGATTTTATATTTTTCCTGTCAAGTATGAAAACAAATCTATCATTTGATATATTGACAACATTCGCCGGTCTTCTTCTTATTTTTGTAGAAGTAGTTTTCCTTAGGTAGTGCGAAACTGGTACAAGCATGAGCATAGATGACCGCACAATTCGTAGTTGGTACTCCGTGATTGACCAGAGCAATCGAAATTGCACAAGGAACCAATGAATAGGGCTTGGGACTAGCTTACTATTCTCAATGTACAAAGTTCGAGAGCTCTCAACTTTATTAAGGTCAATAACGGCGCCGGCCACGTCCTTACGGTCATCGAGGAAGGGAGGGAATGTTAGTGAGACATACGTTGTTAAAAAGACCGCGAATCGCTGCATCTCCACGTTTGTCTCAGGAAGGATTTTTTTGTTAGTAGGGTAAGGTACATTTTCAGTCCGGGAGTCACCTATGGTTGGTGATATGATTTGACAATGGATCAATATACACAACCGACCACTTTTCGACGCAAAAACTAGCCAAAAAGAAAATTCCATCGCGCGTCTCCACTCCACTAGGGAGCAGAAATCTTTAGTCTATTCCACACAGAAATACACTGAACGCGACTCACTTTTCGGCGCCCGGATTTTTTTCTCGACCGGCGAGCCCGAACTAACACTTTTCACTCTTTTGTGTGAATGCAAAAAATGAAAGAAAATATTTACTATCAACTTAAAGTGTATTGGGAACTAGCGCCGACGGAAAGCGAAAAATTCGGGACCGACTCGATCCACGACGCATCCACCGCACACTGAATTTGACCACATCGATTTTATTCTTTCTCGTTCACACTGCAGCGCGATGGGAAGCAAAAATTTCGGAACCGACTCAACCCGCGACGCATCCACCGCACACTCTCGGTTGCGCTCATCCGAACTAGTTTGTATTAAGCCATCCGCCCAGCGTCCTACTTATAGGACAGTCCATTTGATGTGAACATCTCCAAAATTTTGCAAAATTTTAGTATACTTTCTTCAGAGGAGATGTTCTTCTCATGCATACCTTGCTCAAAGTGGGCAGTACAGTTTGTGACTGGTTCACTAGGTGGCGTAAACGATGCTGCAAAGATTACATCTTATCACGATCTATGAGTTTCATTTGCAATGGAATCTTGACAATGGGCATTGGCGTAACTAGAGGGGGGGCCAGGGGGGCCAGGCCCCCCCCAGAATCCGCCAGGCCCCCCCCAGAATTTTTTCATGACTTTATATATGAAAATTAGAAAAAAATCTGAAAACCACTGTCGTGGTGACAAACATGAATCTATATTCTCAATTTAGTTGAAAATAGGAGTTTTCGACTAGCGAAGTTGGATTTTTCTCCAAATCCGTGCGTCGGACCTAATTTCGGAAGTGGTGCGCTGTATAGCAATCGAAAATTCCGGGTTTCAACTGCACGTACAGGAATAGAAATTTATTTGGCATAATATGTGTTTAAATTGACAGTTATTGGAGACAATTCTCAACTTGTCACTCTTTACAAGATCATTGTCCAAAATGGTCTATGCAATTAGTTAGTTTTGTTTGGAAATATTATATAATCAGAATTATATAAAAAGCAATACTTTGTACATCTTCTTTTTTAAATCGCTGAGAAATTAAATATTAATGATAATTTCCAGGAATTCCTGGATGGGTATTAGCCTGGTACACGGTTTACATGGGAAAATACAAAAAATGGAAAAACTCTAACTCCTGTATACTTTTTGAGTTCCTCTTTGGTCCCATTTCAACTGTGCAAAATTTCAGATCGATAGAAAAAACTATATTTTAGCGCCCGTCATTCATAGTTTTTCATACGATTTACTATGGGGGAATTTGACATCTGCAAAGAAAAATCGCTAGGAGTAACCCCTAAATCCCAAAAAATAAGTCGATGAATGATTTCTGTAGAAAACTTCACGAGGAATCAGACCTTCGAAGACCGCAAACCGATGCGATGTTCGTGGAAAAAGTTATTAAATCTTACCCGATCGATAAAATGACAAGATTTTATTATTTATTGTTATTCCTTACATGTTAAACAGCATCGGCATGCCATTCGGTTTTCCGTTAATAACTTTTTCCACATGCCTTAGATCACTTTGCGGTCTTCGGAGGGTTGATTCCTCGTAAAATTTCCAACAGAAATCATTCGTCGATTTATTTTTAGGGGTTAAGGGGCAATCTGTGGCGATTTTTCTTTGAAAAAGTGATTTTCCCCATAGTAAATCGTATGAAAACTTAAAATGGCTGGCGCTAAAATATAGTTTCTCCGATCGAGCTGAAATTTTGCACAGTTGATATGGGACCTAAAAGGAACTCAAAAAGTGTACAGGAATAAAATGTCTTTCGGTGTCCCACTCTAATGGGTATCTTTAAGAATCTTTGAATTTTCTAGCAGCATTACTGCAAAATATGATTAAGTGGTTCTTTATGGAAATCAAGTATCATGTGGGTAAAAACTCTGGTTGAATTTGCAATGGAATTCCAGCAAAAGTTTGTGAATTCCTAGTGAGAATAGATGTACGTAGCTGAAGCGTAAACGCGAGTGTATTTATTAAATCCATGCTGGAGGTGATTTCTAGTCGGTCACTATTAATTTCTTTTATTTCGTGGGCCAGGGGTATTTTTGCGTCTATCAAACAACGCACAAATTCAAATGGTCATTGAGGAAGTTTTAATATATTTAAAAGCTGGTGCTGCAAGATGTAATCGTAAGTTTGAAGGTATTCATGATTGGACTTGTAAAAGACTTGGTATTCATGAGATAATTGTGAAAGAATTCCTGGATGACTTCTTGGAGAATTTCTTGGTTTCTATGTTCCTCTAAAATTATCTAAAAGAATTTCAATACAAATCGCTGAAGGAATTCCTCTAGAAATCCTTCAAATTATTCAAAAAATCTACAAGTAATCCTAAAAAAACCCTGGGGTGAAACCCTGAAAAACATTATGAACGGAATACTGTAATTTTTAAACTAACCGCTGAATATTTTTTTTTTTAAATCCCGAGAGAAATTTCGGAAGAAATCATTACAAGAATTCTCGGAGCAATACCTGCAGGAATCCCTGGAGTAATTTGTGAAAGTATACCTGGAGGAATCCCTGGATGAATTCCTGGAGGAATCCGAAAAGCAATTAAGCTAGGAATTTCAGGAAAAAAAATCTGAAGAATCCGCATCAGAAATCCCTGTAGAAATTACTAGAAAATTTTTTAGATGAATCCTTGGAGGAATTTCTGGATGCATTCCTGGAGGAATCCTTAGAAGAATTCTTCAAGAAATCACAGGAGGAGTTCCTAGATGTATTTCTGGTGGATATCCGGGAAAACCTTCTGGAAAAATTCCATGCGGAATCTCTCGAAAAGTTCCTGGACTAATGCCTGGAGCATTAGGGGATTTTTTTTTATTATCGTACAAATTGGTATGAAGTTTCTGAAGGTTAATGAAATTAGGTAGGTATCATATATATTTGAAAAAATAAATTGAAAAAAATCAGGGTCGCCTAATTTTCCGGAAAACTCCAGTGAAAATCAAACATTTTGCACAGACACCACCTACTTTGAAAAATCATAGAACGAAGCATCATAGGCACATTTTTTTTTTGTGAAATCATAAGCAAATTTTCTCAGCAATTCCAAGATGGATTTCTGGAGGAAATCCTAGAAAATTTTTTGGACAAATTCCTGGCGGATTCTCTGGAAAAGTTATTGGATTGATTGATTGATTTGTCTTTTTTAAAGAGACTTTCAGCCCTTGGCTCCGAAGTTAATGGATAAATTTCTGAAGGTGGCATCCCTGGAGAAGTTCCTGGAGTAATGCCTGGAGCATTAGAGAAATTTCTGATGAAATTCCAAGATAAATTTCTAGAAGAATTCCCAGAGGAATTTCTGGAGGAGTTTCTGGAGGAATTCCAGGAGGAATTCTTGGAGGAATCTCACGGAAGAATCTTTGGAGAAATCCCTGCAGGAATTTCTTGTATATTCTTCGAGGAATTCCTTGTGGAATTTCTAGAAGAACCCGTGAAATAACTCCTGGACGGATTTCTAGAGGAATCCCTGGAGTTGAAATTCATGAATTTATTCCTAGAGGAAACCTGAAAGAATTTCCGGAGGAATCCCTTGGAAAAATTCCTATAGAATTTCCTGAAGAATCTCCTGAAAGAATATCGGAAGCAATCTCTAAAGGATTTCCTGCAGAAATTCCTGGAGGAATGCTGTAGGAATTTCCGAAGAAATCCCTGGAGGGATTCCTGGATCAATTTCTGAAGAAATTCGTGTAGGAATTTCTAAAGAAATACCTACGGTAAATCGGCAAAGTAATTTCTGAGGAATTCCCAGAGGAATTCCTATATGAATTCCTGAAGGACTTTCTGAAGGAATTCCTGGAGTATTTCTGAAGAAACCTCATAAGGAATTCCCGCAAAATTTCTTAGAGAAATTTCTACAAAAATTCTTGAAAGAATCCCTGGAGATATTCTTGGAAAGAACCCTGGAGAAATCCCTGAAACAAATTTCTGGAGGAACCTTAGGAGGGATTCCTGGAGGAACTTCCGGACAAGTTCCAGGTGGAATTTCAGGAGGAATTTCTGGACAAATCTTTATAGGAAATCTTGAGGAAATTCCATGGAACTATTCATGGATGAATTCCAGGAGGAATCCCTTAATCAATTCTTTGAGGAATCCTTCAATGAATTCCTGGAAGAATCTCTAGAGGAATTCTGGAAGGAATCCATGGAGAAATTTCTGAATATATACGGGGATTCCCCGTATCCGTTTAAGCCGACATGTCTGAATATATTCATAGAGAAATTCCTAAAGAAATTCCTAGAGAAATTCCTATAGGAATTCTGAGCAGAATTTCTAATGGAGTTCCAGCAGAAATTTCCAGAGGAATTTCTGGAGGACTTACAGGAGCAATTTCAGAAGGAATTTCTGGAAGAATTACTGGAGAAATCATCGGAGGAATTTCTGGAGGAATCCATGAAATAATTCCTGGAGGAATGTGTAGAGGAAACCTCGGAGAAGAAATTCCTGGATTAATTCTTGGGGGAAACCCTGGAAGGATTTCTGGAGGAATTTCTGGAACAATTCCTGAAAGAATTGCTGTACGAATTTCCGAAGAAATTTTTGGAGGAATTCCTGGATCCATTCCTGAATCCCGAAAGTATTCCTGAAGAATACCTGGGGTAATTTTTGGTGAAATTCGTGGTAGAACTCCTGGAGAAATGCCTGGATGAAATCCTGGAAGAATGCCAGGAGGAATACAGGAGGAATACCTGGAATAATTCTTGAATAAATTCCAGAAAGAATTTGTGGGGAAATTTTTAAAAGAATCCCTTGAGGATTTCCTGGAGGATTCCTGAAAAAATATTTGAAGGAATTCCTAGAGATATCTCAGGAGGAAATCATTCAGGAATCCCAGTAAGAATTATTGGAATATTTCTTGAATAAACTCCGGGAGGAATTCTTTGGGTAATTTCTAAATCCCCTGGAGGATTTTCTAGATAAATTCTTGGAGAAATTGCGGTAGTGATTTCTGAAGGAATCCTGGATTAATGCCTGGAGGAATCCCTATAGAAATCTCTGGAGGAACTTCTGGAGGAATACCTGGAGTAACCCCTGGATAAATTCCTGGAGACATGCCTGTATCAATTCCTGGAGGAATCTCTCGAGAAATTCCTTAAGAAATCCCTGGAGGATACCCTGGGGAATTTCCTTAAAAAATCCCTGGAGAAATTCCTGGACTAATGCCTGGAGTAATCTCTGGATACATTTCTAGATGAGTTCCTGGTGGAGTTTTCAGAAGAATTCTGGGAGCAATCTAGTGGAGTTTGGAGTTTTTAGAAGAACTCCCGAAGCAATCTCTAGATGAATTGCTGGAGAAATCCCGGAACGAAAGAGAAATTTCTAGAGAAATTCTTGGAAGAATCCCTGGGAGAATGCTTTGAAAAATCCCTGGAGGAATCCCTGAAGCAATTTCTGGAGAAACCTCCGGAGGAATGCCTGGAAAGTTCTGGACAAATTCCTGCAGGAAGTTATGGATAAATTCCTTGCGGAATCCCAGGAAGAATTCCTGGAATAATCTGTAAAGAAATTTTTGTGGAAATTCCTTGGAACTATCTCTGGAAGAATTCTTGAATGAATTCCTGGAGGAATCTCGAGAGAAATTCTGGAAGCAGTTAATGGAGGGATTTCTGAAGAAATTCCAAAAGAAATTTCTGAAGAAATTCCAAGTGAAATTTCTGAAGAAACTCCAAGAGAAATTTCTGATGAAAATCCAAGAGAAATTTCTCGAGGAATTAGCAGAGGAATTTTTGGAGGAATTCCAGGAGGAATTCCTGAATTGCGGTAGTAATTTCTGAAGGAATTCCTATGGGAGTTCCTGGATCAATTCCTGGAGGACTTTCTGAAGGGATTCTTGGGATAATACTTAAGTGAGTAATACTTCTTGAGGAATTCCGGGAGGCATCCTTAGAGGAATTTCTAGAGAATTACTTGGAAGAATCCCTGGGGGAATTCTTGCAAAAAAAAAAAACCTGGAGGAATCCCTTAAACAACTTATGGGAGAACCCCAGGAGGAATTCCTGGACAAATCTCTATAGGAAATCTTGGGGAAAATCCGTGGAACTATTTATGGAAGAACTGCAGGAGGAATCCCTAAATGAATATCTTGAGAATCCCTGAATGAAATCCTGGAAGAATCTCTAGAGGAATTCTGGAAGGAATCCATGGAGAAATTTCTGAAGGAATTCCTGGAGAATTTTTAGAGGAATTCAGAAACGAATTTCTGGTGAAGTTCCTGGAAGATTTTCTGGAGGAATTACTGCAGAAATCATCGGTGGAATTACTGGAGGGATCCATGAAATAAATCCTGGAGGAATGTGCAACCCTAGAGAAGAAATTCCTGGAAGAATTTTCGGAGCAATTCATGGAAGAATTCCTGGATCCAAATTAGAATAAATTCCTGGAGTAATTCCTGAGGAAATACCTGGGGTAATACCTGGAGAAATTCTTGGTAGAACTCTTGCAGAAGTCTCTGGCGAAATGGCTGAATGAAATCCTAGAGGCATGCCAGGAGGAATACCTGGAATAATTCTTGAAAAAAATCCGGGAGGAATTTCCGAAGGAGTTCCTGGAGGAATCTCAAGATTCATTTCTGATGAAATACAAAGTTCGATTTCTGAGGGAATTCCAGGAGGATTTTCTGAAGAATTCTCAGGGGAAATACTGAAGAAACCGCTGAAATTCCTGAGGAAATCCTGAAGTCCTGGATTATTTCCTGCGGGAGCTTCTGAAGGAATCCCAATAAGAGTTCTTCTAGAAATGTTTAAATTAATCTCGGAATTCGTTTTTGTAAGAATAACAGAAGAAATTTCCGGTGAATCCCTGGAGGAACTCTTGAAGTAATTTCTGAAGACACCCGATGAGGAATCTCGGAAGCAAGCCCCATTAGGAACTCTTTATGGAATCTCAGGAGAGCTTTCTTAGCGAATACCTGGAAGAATTTTTGTAGGAATATTCCTGGATAAAAGAATGATGAAATCAATGTCTGCAGTAATTGTTGAAGGAATACTAGGATCCCTAGTGGAGCGGACCTGGTGGGATGGTTAGAACACTTGACTATCACGACGAGGACCTGGGATCGAATCCCACTCCCGACAAACTCGCAAAATGTGAGTTCTTCCTTCGGAAGGGAAGTAAAGCGTTGGTCCCGAGATGAACTAGCCTAGGGCTAAAAATCTCGTTAATACACATAAAAAAACTAGGATCCCTAAAGGTTTTTTGTACAAATTTTTCAAGCAATTCTTAGAGTGTTTTTTATTAAGAATCTCTAAATAAAGTTTTCTAAAAGAATTTCTGGAATACATTCCTGCAGAAATACTTCGAATCATTCCAGATGTAATTATTGGAGCAATCTCTAGTGGAATTTTGGAGATATTGGCATATATGGAGATATCCCTGTAGAAATCTCTGAATACCTGCAGAAATACCTTAAAAGATCTCTGGAGAAATTCCTGAAGGAAACCTCGAAAAAAAGCACTGGAACAATTACTGGAGGAACCTCTAAAGATATCCCAGGACAAATCCCCGAAAAAAATGTCTAGTGGAATCCCTAGATGAATTCTTGATTGAATTTCTGGAAGAAGCCAAGATGGAATCACTGAATTAAGCTATGGAAAAAAAATTGGAGGAATTGTTCGTACTCATATAGTTTACAAAACTATGAACAAATCTGAAACAGTCATTTTGATTAATCAAAACTACAATACTGATTTGCATATTCACATATCGGGCGCCCATCCCGCTTAAAATTCATCTCAAGTCAGGCCCCCCCTGGGCCCCCTCCAGGAAAAAATCCTAGTTACGCTAATGACAATGGGTTATAATTTATGGTTTATTTCTTCGGCAGAGTTGTTAATCAATACATACAAAAATCGGTTTATGCATGATTGTATGCTTTTATGCTTGTATGTTTACATGTTTGTCTATTTGTATGTTAATTTGTTTATACGTACCGTCGATGGGGGTGACAATGGGTCTGGGGGGTGAGATTGGGTCAAAACGGAGAAACATAAAATTTGAAATAGCTTATCAACTAACGCTAATTTATATTGAAAACTGTATATTATTTCAAAGAGGAGATGTTTTTACACGTCATGATGCAAAATAAAATGTTTTGCAATAATCGTTTTTTGTTAAATTTGTGGCTTAACTTATATGATGAAACTACTAGTAAATCACTCTGAAAAAAATTCTCCTTCGTAATGTTTAACACAAGTACCTAACCATAAATTTTCTTATAAGTGGTTAGCTGTAGGTATTACCTGGTTGATTTAATGAAAGAAAACGGACTGTCATTGTTCTTTTTATTTAAAAACTCAATAATTTCGACCCTATGTCTAAATATTAAGAATGGGGGTGAGATTGGGTCAAGCAAGTTATTGAGTGCACATAACCTTAACTAAAAATTGAACTTGTTATACAGTCCTCGTTTGACGTAGAGTAGTGCCATGTTAACCGTATCTTCATAAAAGCACATTTTTTTTCGAAAACATGTCGAAGAAGTGTCAAGCGCGTGTGTTAATACGTTTAGTGCCTATAACAATTTATAACAATACACCCATGCGTTTGGACAGCTGCTCTAATCATCAGCTAATCTTTAGTGTACTGCAATATCGTAAGCTCACAAAATAGACTTACCATAATATTTGAACGACCCTCTATCTTGAGATGGAGTGATTTGCTTTAGCAATATAGAAGCCAATGATCATATACATAAGAGTTTATAACGGAGGGTTTGGTTAAACATTTCTTATGCAGTATACTTAAACTATCATGTTTTTTTTTTACAATCAATCTTTCAATGCGCCCCTCCCTCATTGTAATATCTCCTCCTCTAATGGAGGTTTAAACTCTTAATGAGGATGATTATGATGGCTAAAAATGGTGATTCAGTATACACACGTTATTTTATGAAATTTCAACCATTTTTTCGGTTGTATTAGCCCTTTTAGGTGGATTAGTCATCATTTAAAATTACCTTAGTTATTATTCGTCATGATAACATTGTGTTTTAAGTATGTTTACCAGATATGATCAATAAAATTAACTTATATGCTTAGATAGGCGATTTAGAATACTTTGACCCATTCTCACCCCCTCTAAGGGGTGAGATTGGGTCAATTTTCAATCATTTGTAGTTTGGTAAGCAATTCATATAACGTGATACTTTCTTGCTAAACTATCATTACCACATAGGAGAGTATACATACCAAATAAAAAGTTATTCCGACTTCAATTGCATTTGTTATTTAACAAACAATCTTTGAGTATCCTTTTTTGAACCATTCTCACCCCCAACGACGGTATGTAAATATGTATGTATGTTCCAGCATAACTCTGGAATGCGTCAAGAAATTTCAATCATATTTGGCATACACATTTCTTAGGATGTGGAGGTGGTAGTAGGGGTATTGGAATTCAAGATGGAGGCTTAGATTCCAAGATGGCGGTCAAAACTCCAGAATGTATGCTATTTAACGGCAATGCTCTTCGGCTACTATGCAATAAGGGTATCTATCGATCAGGCTTCATGTGTAAAACATAAAAACGAATATCCGGCGCCATTTTGAAATACAAGATGGCTGACCATATACAAGATGGCGGCCATGGAATGATAGTTTGAGCTATGATATCATGCAATATGGGTATCTATCGATCGGGCTTGCTGACTAAAATGGTAGAATGTAAGGTAGTGAGTGAGGTAGAAGGTCAGGGTAGATGGTAGCGTGTAGGGTAAGCTATCGCTGCCCTTTTAAAATTTTCGAACAAGTCGCGGCACACCAACATCTCTTCACAAGATTTTCCATTATTTTAGAACAACTTTCAGTTAGCAGAGTTAAATGCAAAATTGTGATTTTCAGTACCATGACTCCTCGAAGTGCAAATAAAGCTCAGTTTCTTGGAACAACATTTTTTTTAAAAGAAAAATTGCTTGCAAATATCATAAATATTTGCTAGATTTCAAATGTCATATTTATTTATCGCACAAGGTGAAAAATATGAAAAAAAACTTCTACAACCAAAGAAAGCTGCTGATTCCTTATAATTCAATCAAAAACAGTTAAACTATTGTAATATTTCGATAATTCTAGGTAAATTGAAATGATTTCACAGAATTTTATTAATATAATAAATTTCTGCTGGAATCACAAAATGTTGATCGATAACTAGTTAAGAATGTAGTGAGAAAAATGTCGGCAAAGTTATGTACAAAAATAGGCTCTTTAGGGCCTGGCTGATGATGGATCATTCATAACGATGCGTGTGATAATTATGGCTTGAAAAAAGCTTGAAAGACTACCTTTCACACGAGCTTTGGATGACTTTTTGTGAACGATCATTGAAAATGTTTTAAGGAGTGCTTTTGGTGCACAAAGTTTATAACAAATGTCTGAATCTCACGGTTCTTTCGGAATGGGCCTCAATGAGATCAAATTTACATTGTTTCCCACATGGGTTTCCAACATTCTGCATCAAGATCTAAAAAATAATCAATTTTCAAATATGAACTACTTGCGCGAACCAACAATTTGCAGAAGTATTCTGTGATACATACGTACATACATACATTTATTTGTTCAACATCACATTTAAGACAAGACATAATCAACAATAGAACGCCACAATGCTCGGTTTGTGGCTGCCGCTCTCCATCCTCGGTCGCGCCCAATGCTCGCCAGGTCACGCTCCACCTGGTCCGCCCATCGTGCTCTCGCTGCGCTCCACGCCTTTTTGTGCCAACCGGATCAGTTGCAAACACCAGCTTTTCAGGGTTGTTGTCCGGCATTCTAACGACATGCCCTGCCCACCGTATCCTTCCGGCTTTGGCCGCCTTCTGGATGCTGGGTTCGCCGTAAAATGCAGCGAGCTCGTGGTTCATCCTTCTCCGCCACACACCGTTCTCCTGCACACCGTCGAAGATCGTCCTTAGCACGCATCGCTCAAAAACTCCGAGTGCTTGCCGGTCCTCCTCGAGCATGGTCCATGTCTCGGGCCCGTAGAGGACCACCGGTCTTATTAGCGTTTTGTACATGGTGCATTTGGTGCTTGGGTGAATCTTTTTCGACCGCAGTTTCTTCTGGAGCCCGTAGTAGGCCCGACTTCCGCTGATGATGCGCCTCCGAATTTTCCGGCTCACGTTGTTGTCAGCCGTCAGTAAGGATCCGAGGTAGACGAATTCCTCCACCACCTCCGCCTACCAGCATGTACTTTGTTTTTGAGGCATTCATCATCAGTCCGACCTTTGCTGCTTCGCGTTTCAGGCGGGTGTACAGCTCTGCCACCGTTCCAAATGTTCTGGCAATAATATCCATATCATCCGCAAAACAGACAAATTGGTCGGATGTCGTGAAGATCGTAGCGATGTTGAATAGTAGGCAGGAAAGTCCATCATCTTGTCGCAGTCCCCGTCGAGATTCGAATGAACACAGTTTTGCACACCGTCCATCGTTGCTTTAATCAATCTAGTCAGCTTCTCAGGAAAGCCGTTTTCGTCCTCTGCGCGGTCAATATTGTCGTATGCCGCTTTGAAGTCGATGAACAGGTACTTAATGCGTTGGGACCTGGTATTCACGGCTTTTCTGGAGGATTTGCCGTACGGTAAAGATCTGGTCCGTTGTCGACCGGCCGTCGATAAAGCCGGCTTGATAACTTCCCACGAACTTATTCGTTTTAGGTGACAGACGACGGAAGATGATCTGGGAAGGCAAGTATTCTGTGATAGTGACGTTAATAAAAAAAATGTCGATATCCCACTACTCTATGCCACTTCGTGTCGCAGCCTCGTACCTCCTCTTCTCTCGGCGATAACTGCAACCGACCAGCGTGTGTTGCCGATGTCGATGATGCGACGACCTTGGCTGTGAAATCTTAATCACGCAAGCTTTGGGCTGCAAACAAAAGGCCCTCTGATGAGGATTCCGCAGGTTAGCTATGAGTGAAACACCATCAGTGTTGGAAGCATTCCTTAGTTGTAGCACGCCGTTTTAAGGTTAAGTTTAGCGAGCTCAAATCTGCCCAGGTAACCAATAAGCAATTAAAATGTCATTAATTCGGCATTATATGCGCCTTTAATGCAGGTCATGAAATGCTAATTTGCCATATATGCGCCATAAGTGCTAATTAAATGCAGGTTTTGGCCCAATATACGGCTGATTAAATGCTTAAATTTCCTATCCCCCAGATTGTCAAAAATAAAAACTAAAATATGTTCCCCTGCCCATTTTTACGGCTTCCCTTTCTCTTTTATTTTTATCCTCACTCTCTTGTGCAACTTTTGAGGCTTGGGGCACGCTTTGGAATGCTGTTGTTGTTTTTTTCGCTGATTTCGGTGAAATTGGGATTTGACCCATCGATCCTCGGGTTAACGATGGTGCTGGACCGCGCAACGATGTAGGCTATAGATGATTAGATAATGTGCGTTGGTTTTTTGATCAATTTAAAGCTTGAATATTACACCGGAAGATATGCTATGGAGTCGGTATGTGCGGATAATAAAATCAAGCACAGGAAGCTAACCAAAACCATGTAATTTATTTGCCAAAGCATGTTTTTCCATGGCTTTTTAGTTGCTACTTTATAAATGAAAGGAAACGCAAATAATAATGGCATCTACAGCCAGGGCACGTAAATTAGAAAATTAAAATGTGTTGTGGGTTTAGCATCACTCATCTCACTTTGCAGTTTTATGGCAATAAAGTAGCAGTTTTTCTGCTTATTGACCGAAACATACCGTGCATCTGAAATGCTACATAACTGCTGTCAGTATTTAAGTAGCATTTTAATCGCTAATATAGGGCAGTTTAGCAGCCAAACTGCTATGATACGACAGTAAGCAGGTCAAATGCAGATATACAACAGAAATACGGCTTATTCAAATGCTTATTGGTTACCTGGGTGTATTTTTAATAAAGTTCTTGTTAGGATACGAATATAATATACAGAAAACTGTTAACTTACAATTGGTCTCCTTTGGTTTATTTCACTTTAATTCAACAGGATGACGGTCTAATTTATATAATTTGCAAAAATAGTTCACTCTACCCTTTTTGTATAACTAGCAAAGAAGTGGTTTGAGAAATATGAGAATGTCTTCTGACTTCTGTCAACGTTTGACATCTGGCTGTTGGGGAAGTATTAGTGTCATGAAACAGTGTTGCGCGCTATCGGTTGGCAGTGGCGTAGGGTTGCCCCCAACAAACAGACCTCATTATCTGTTTTACCTGTTGCAGAAGGCCTTTTCTTGTGACTTAGTAGTCGTCCCTTTTAACCGAAGTGATTCAAAATGTGCTAAACCAGAGCTGAAATCGAATAATCATCAATCCCCAACGAATATCATGGTAAATTGGATCAACTACCTGGTGGTTTCTGAAGATGCCCGTTCCTTCGTTTGTCGGCGTTTTTCGCTTTAGGGCTCACTAGATCCGTCCCGTGCATGCAATGAAAACTAAGTTCTCACGTTAGTCATAGATAGTCACCGAAGTATGGTCATATTACCTCTACGGAGTGTATTTTGAAATTATTTTATTATGGCTTGCAGTCTTAATAAGCTGGCCTATACTTGCGCGCCTGGTTTATTGTCAACTGTTTTTGTTCGTGAATGGTATACAGTCATTACATATTTATGGATCACCTGTAATTATGGGTCAATTCCATTTAAACGGCATAGTGAGCTGTTTTATCAATAACACTAGTTTACAGCATTTTTGAACTCGGTGTGCTGATGATCATTTTTGGTGTAGAATTATGCCCTGAGTTCTAAAACGCGAAGGAAAAAAATTACATTAGAGCGGAATTTTTTCCGACTTTCCATGCAAGGTTGATGATTTGAAATTGATTTTTGTTCAATTTTTAAACAAAGTCGCTCACTTCACACATCTCATTCTCCGTAATCAATGCTCCGATTGAGCTGAATTTTTTACTGTAACTCGCCTACATATGATATGTTAAATAAACGTCGAGAAAGAATTTTTATATTGTTTTTTTTTTCTTATAGAAAAAAAATACATTTGTTCATATATTTTTTGGAAATTTGGCTAAAATTTAAGGAGACCGTCCCTAAAACTCGCCAATATCTTGAATTTCATCAATCTGACGCAAAACCTGCATTCAGATGATCGAATGGTATTGTATTCAGCTTTTAATTTATGGAAAAAGATTTGAAATTGGTTGAACAAAACGCAAGATATTTGAATTTGAAGTAAATTCCATATTTTAAAAAGTTGTAAAACTTGATATTGAGCTAAAACTGAAAAACTGCTCTACTTAAATTTTGTTGAGGCACGGTTTCGAAATCAGTGCTATATTGTGCTTCAAAAATTTTGGTCGTTGACAGAAGTTCACGACTTTCGTTTTATTTTGTAAACTAGTGTAATAATTGATTATGCTTACATATAGTTACTTCTTTCTCCATTCGAGCTCACATAATTTTCGCGTAATGGCTTTTGTTTTAATGTAACTCATCAAACGAGACAGACAGACAGCTAAGAACATGTTCATGGGAGACATCGATTACAAACCTCTCTCCACCAATTTGAATGGCAAACGGCGATGTCGCACTCATATATTTAATAGATACTGATACTGCCAAACGAAAGTGATTTCCATTTAGGCAGCCATCAACACGTAGGATTATGGTGTGATAGTCTTCACATTAGTCGCATTTCCCAAAATGGCACAGGGAAAGTTCTATATAGGTACATATATCTCCGGATATAGCCGACCGAGGACGACAACGAATATCAGTATAGTAGTGGAATGACGACGGGTCATTTCCTATCAGTTTTTGCCACCGTCACGTCGGTCGTCGTCTTCAACTGACACGTGGTCGGGGCAAAACATTTGAACGAGCCTCTGCTTTTGGGAAATGTCTATTTTATTCAAATTTCCTCATTTCTAAACATTAGTCCATCCGGGAGGGACAGCGAACTGATCCGTTGCGTTGGTCGCAGGTGGGATGATGACATGGCCTTTTTCGGAACGGAAGCGCAATGTGGGAACTGAATTTCCGTCATTGCATTCTGGCTGGGTTGGGTATCTCAACCGGCTCGCATATGTGTACGAAGATGAAAGATATTTTGGTAAATTATAAATTTCCCTGTTGGGGACATAGAGATCCCAGTCCGCCGGTGCTCTCGTGATGACTTTGATGTGTGTGCTGAGTAAGGCTTAGAGCGCGGGATCTGTCCGGTCCAACATCACGTTATTTCGTTATTGGATTCCGGCTGGTTCGGTGACTGACAGGGAGCATCGCGGTTCAGCTGCTTCTTTTCCGCGGGACACAAATGTGTTCAAATTGTAATGAAATTGCGTTCGGCGGTGGCGAAATTCATTCGGGTCCAGCATTTATCAACAGATTAGTAGCCGCAACTGTAGCATCGTATCGAGCTGTTGGGTTTGGTCTGGTGATCTAGGACTTATGCCATTCAGATGTATGTTGCACCATAATATCCACTTGCTCTCGGTTAGTGTCGAAAATAGACCTCGCCCATTCCTTCCGACGAACGTGCTTGTCAGCTTATCTGCATTATCAATTCACACCGAGTAGCAGGTGTAGCAGTTTCACATTTCTGCATGGATCGTTCTCAAGAGGCAGCTCAAAGAAATCCAGCAGCAAACTGTATTCCTACGACCAAACAACACATCTCATGCTCCTCGAGGGGCGCCCAGCAGTGAAAGATAACTCCCATCCGGACCAGCACATTTGAATGCGAAAAGGAATTTTACATGAATTTCTTCCGCCCACCCTCCATGGTCCAAGCGCGGTAAGTCCTCTCGAAATGGAAACCGTCCGGCGTCAGATCAGAACCCGAAGAAAAGTATGTGAACAATACACAAAAAATACTTTGCATGCACAAGTGGTCATAGCTATGCGGCCCCCTTACTCCACCCACCTCGATGGATGCTGGGCAGCATCGTTATTCTCTGTCAATGTCTCATCCTTGGGTAAGTTTTCTTTCTTCCGTCCGACACATATAGCCGGCATTTATACCGAGTACCGACATACACACAACTTTCCCAGCGTTTTCAATTGGCTCTACGTGACCGAAGGAAATTTTCAATTTCAAGCATTTGTATCGTCTTTCAGCTCCTTCCACCGTCGATGCGATCACCGGAAATGGGGCATGATTTTGTTGTGTAAGCATGGCAATAAATAGACTCTTCTTCTTCTTCAGACATGAGAAGGGCCATAAGCTGACAGTTCTGGTTCGTGCTCGGATCGAAATTAGCTGACGCGATTCGCAACAGCTGATCTGGGTCGGTGCTTGGGAGGCTGGAGCATCCCCTACTTATCTCGTGTCGTGTCTGTACGTTCCAACTGATAAAATATTGCCCGCATGGAGTTTCCAAGTGTCCTTGTGCTTGTGAGCATTTCTCAGAGGACATGGAGTGTCAATTGAAAACATGTTCTTTGGCAGTCACAAAATTGTTTGGCGAACACAATGACAAAATGTGCATAGGAAGTTGACAAAGCCTTTTGGAGAAATTCCTGAAATTATTCACATATCGCTTCCTTCCTTTTCGAAAATCCAACCGATTTTGTTTAGTAGGTTAACTGAAATTCGACATGATCATCGGCACTGATACCTAATCTGTTCGCTGTTGCGCTAACGCTATCTACATTCAACGAAATCTCGAAACGCTCTCTCGTCCTCAGTTCCGCACTCTGCGAAAGGCCCGCATGTCGTTCTTTAGTTGATCGACTCACCCAGCTCGCCACGCACCACTTCTTCTTGTATCAGCCGGATTGCCCTCGTGATCCATTTTACCAGGTTGTTATCCGATATCCTGGTGCTGGTGACGTGTCCCGGCTCACCGTCCTTACCTTACCGATCAAGCTAAGGCCGGAGTGGCCTCTGCTGTACATAGTAGCCGCCTCCATTCCACTCGGTCCATGGCTGTTTGTCTCCAGTTCCGCACTCTGCGTAGGGTCCGTAGATCGCCCTCCACTTGGTCGACCCACCTAGCTCGCTGCGCTCCACGTCTTCTTGTACCGGTCGGATGACTCTCGAGAACCATTTTAGTCGGGTTGCTATCCGACATCCTGATGACGTGAACCGCCCACCGTAGTCTCCCGATTTTTGCGGTATTGACGATGGTTGGTTCTCTCAGCAGCTGATGCAGCTCTCATCTGCACTCCGCCGTAGATGGTACGCAACACCTTCCGTTCGAAAACTCCAAGGGCGCGTTGGTCCTCTGCACGTAGGGTCCATGTTTCGTGCCCATAGAGGACGACCGGTCTAAACAGCGTTTTGTAGATAATTAACTTCGTGTTACGGCGAACTTCATTCGATCGTAGAGTTCTGCGGCGTCCAAAGTAAGTACGATTTCCTGCCACAATGCGCCTCTGAATTTCTCTGCTGGTGTCGTTGTCGGCGGTCACCAGTGAGCCCAAGTACACGAATTCTTCAACCGCCTCGATTTCATCACCGTCGATATAAATTTGGGGTGGCGGGCGCGGTGATTCCTCCCTGGAGCCCTTTGTCATCATGTACTTTGTCTTCGACACATTAATGACTAATCCGATTCGCCTGGCTTCACTCTTTAGTCGGATGTACGTTTCCGCCATCATCTCAAATTTACGAGCAATAATATCAATTCAATATCATCAGCGAAACCAAGCAGCTGAACGCACTTCGTGAAAATCGTTCCACTCGTGTTTATCCCCGCTCTCCTAATTACACCCTCTAAAGCAATGTTGAACAGCAAGCACGAAAGACCAACACCTTTCCGTAACCCTCTGCGAGATTTGAAGGGACTCGAGAGTGTCCCTGATACTCGAACTACGCACATCACTCGATCCATCGTCGCCTTGATCAATCGTATCAGTTTATCCGGGAATCCGTATTCGTGCATAATCTGCCATAGCTGTTCTCGATCGATTGTATCATACGCCAATTAGAAATCGATGAACAAGTGTTGTGTGGGCACGTTGTATTCGCGGCCATTTCTGCAACACCTGGCGGATTGCGAACATCTGGTCCGTTGTAGCGCGTTCACCCATAAATCCAGCTTAAAATTGCCCCGCGAACTCTTTTGCAATCGGTGATAGACGGCGGCATAAAATTTGAGAGAGTATCTTGTAGGCGCTCAGTAGTGTGATCGCGCGGTAGTTCCCGCAATCCAACTTGTCGCCCTTTTTGTAGATGGGATACACGATACCTTCCATCCATTCCTCCGGTAATACTTCCTCCTCCCAAATCTTGGTAATGACCCAGTGTAGTGCTCTCACCAGTGCTTCTCCACCGTATTTTAGAAGCTCGCTCGGTAGTTGATCTGCTCCAGCGGCTTTGTTGTCTTTCAACCGGCCAACCTGCTGCTCTTCCGTTGGTAGGGCCACTGCTAACTGCTGCGCGTAGTCTTGAGCCACTTCTACGTTACGCAGCTGGTCGATGTTGAGTCGCGGCGTTCGACTTCGACGCTTGTTGATAACTGTCGAAAGTTTTGAGCGCATGCATACAGCGACTAAGTAGTGATCCGAATCTATATTCGCACTGCGGTATGTGCGGACATTGGTTATATCCGAGAAGAATTTACCGTCGATTAGAACGTGGTCGATTTGGTTTTCTGTTTGATGCTCGGATGATCCCCAGGTGGCTTTGTGGATATCTTTGCGGGGGAAGAAGGTGCTTCGGACTACCATACCACGGGAGGCTGCAAAGTTTACGCATCGCTGGCCGTTATCATTCGATACGGCGTGCAGGCTGTTTCGCCCGATTACCGGTCTGTACATGTCCTCCCTTCCTACCTGCGCGTTCATGTCGCCGACAACGATTTTCACGTCACGCGGCGAGCAACCTTCGTATGTTTGCTCTAACTGCGCGTAGAACGCTTCTTTCTCGTCATCAGGTCTCCCTTCGTCTGGGCAGGGCAATGGACGTTAATGATGCTGTAGTTCAGTGGTGCTCATCCTGCGGCCCGCGGAGTACTTTAAGACAAATCGAAATTTTTGAACGATTATTTGAAAAAGCTCGTTAACTTTATTAAGTACGATTTTCGATTTTCACAGTGTTGAACACAAATTAAATGATAAATGAACAAAAAGGACAATCCGTTCTGGTAAGATTCGAAATCGCAACTCCGAAATATTTCGGCATTTCAGCTAAGCCACGAAGCCAGCTTATACATAGTTATTTACAAGTTACGAATCAAATGAAAATTTGTTAAAAATGTAATCTTAAATCATTTAAAAATTAGTTGCAGTTTTTAAGCGCTGTCAATGCAACGCTGAGCAAATATTTCACATTTCGCCACAAAGCAAGAAGTTTTTGACAAAATTCTCAACAAATCTCAACTTGGTTGCCAATATTTTCACAGCTTGTTTTAATTTCTATTGTACTCACATTTTTCGAAACAAAACATACGAATCCAATTCGAATTGTCCAAGCGAAACTCCTGAACGAACTTAAAGAAAAAAATCTCAGGCGAGATTCATAAAGCATCTCCTGTGCCCTTTTGGAGAAACTCTAGGAAACATTATTGGAGAAAAAGTTTAAGCACGTCTAAGCGAAATATATGGTGAAACTCAAATCATCCTGGAGAAAATAAACCTGAAGAAACTCAATGAGATAGTTGTGGCGATACTGCATGGAAATTATAGGAGCATCTCCTAGAAAAATGTTCTGGTGCCACTCTAACAGAAATTTCTTAAACAACTTTAGAATAAATTCCTCGAGCAACAAAAAGAGAATTTTCAGGAGTATCTACAAACAAGCTTCCAGGACCAACTGCATCTAGACACAAAAGATGCCTAGAATGCCTGAGGAAAATATGAACAATAAATTTGAAGCAACTTATGCAGCAACTTTAGAAGATAATGTTGAAGAAACGTCCGGAAACAATTGTTAAAAATCTAATTTTTGAAGAAATTTAATGAAGAAGTAAGGACTGTTCAATTTATAAAACGGACAACATTACAAGGCTATAAAAAATACGCGTTGTTCAAATTTAACCACCCTTGATGCATTGTTCAGTACATCATCTTTCATTATAGTAATCATTTTTTAATCGAATAAAAATAGTTTTATTTTATAGAAAACCGGCCAGGTATTAAATGAGGTGAATTTTTCGATTGCTGAAAATTGAAAATATTCATAAAATCCCTGTTCACATATGGTATATCACTTTTAATACCAGAAAAGTATGTGCCATGCTGCAGTAGCATGAGTAATAAACATTCTGGCAAAATTTAAACTTAATTGGAAAATGAAGTGTTGAGATATTAAAGTCTCAAGTGAGATTCATTTTTTTGAATAAAATTCAATTGTAAAGCAAAAAGGGCATGCAAATATTAAATAATCAATTTTTTTATGCATCCAGTCGCAAGTGGGAATGATGTGGTTTTCAATGCAGAAAACTGCTTCTTAATAGCATTGCTGGTTTGGTTACTGTGCGTCATTACAGACACAGAAATCAAAACAGTTTCGTTCTTTGAAGGTTCTTCCAAATAACAATGCAACCTAATGCTAATTTTGCATAACAATGATGTTGGAAATAAAAACTTTGCATCCGATTATTATTAAATATGAAAGAATTTACTAAAATCTTCAAGAAACTCCTGGAAATGTTTCGGAAAAATCCGGAAGCTATTCTAGGAGAAATTCTTGGAAACGAATAATGAGGAATTCCTGAAGTAACTTCAGGGTAGTTCCAAAGGCAAATCTAAGAGGAGTTCTTGGAGGTGTTCCCAGAGAATTTTAGAAAAACTAAAAGAAACTTCAAGAGTTTTCAGGAGAAAATACAGCAAACCTTTTTGGAGTGATTCAAAAGAAATGTAAAAGCTGCTTGACAAGTTCTTGAAGTGGCTTCAAGGCGATTCTAGCGACAACTTCCAAATTGTTTGTTTGAATTTCAATTTGAAGCTCAAACGTTTTTCTCAACCAAACTTATGAATTTAAATTGAACAGTTCAGATTTTTAATAAATATGCTTTAGAATTGTTCTTTTTGTTGTGTTTGTGCATCGATGTTTTATGCGGCAAATTTGGCCCGCGGTATCCTCCAGCCTGAGCACCACTGCTGTAGTTGAAGAAACGGCCCTTAACTCTTAACATGCACATCCTTGCGTTGATCGGCTGCCACCCGATCACACGTTGTCGCATTTTGCCCAACACTATAAATCCTGTTCCCAGTTCATTGCCCAGTCAACCAGTGATCGTAGAAGATGTTGCATAAGATGTTGAAGTGGAGGCGATATGCGTACATTTTACATGCGCCTGAATAGAGGCATGTACGTATATGGCCTCCACTTTATCATCCTATGCATCATCTTATACGATTACTGGTTGTCTGGGTGGTGGTGCCACAGCTTTGGTAGAAGGTAGCCGCTCGATGCCCGCTTTTCCACACTTTCTGTCCAGTCCAACAAAGTTCCTGCAACGCCACGATGTCGAAGTTGCGGGGATGTAGTTCGTCGTAAATTATCCTGTCACATCCTGCGAAACCTAGTGTAAAAGGCCCCTTCCATCTACGCACGGGCGGACATCGACCTCCAATCAAAGCCAAGCGAACTACGCGGAACCGAGACTTTTCGGATAGGTAAGGCAGATCTTGCTACGATCGTGGTACATTTGAGACTGACTAGATGGGTATATAATTTGGCTCTTTTAAGAGTTCAAAGTAGGTACAATGAGATGATAAAGTGTGTAGAAAATTCTCTTCTCTCATCACCGTTAGCACAAGCTATTTTTCATCCGTTTACATTCGGACACCCTAAAGACCGCCCCAGAAAGTATAGACGCAGTAAGAATATTCTGGCATTTCAAAATTATTGATGATTAGTTCTTTTTGAAGGCTACATACTGTTGGTCAGCCTATTCTCTCAGCATGTGTATAGTAGTTTATGCGATTCCAGTAGTTTGTTTCAAAATACATCAACTTTCAGCGGAACATCATCGAAAAAATGTGCACAAATGATGTACAGGGCTTAAAAGGTCACTTAGGAAATAAACAAAATACAGAAGGAATAAGTAAGAAAATCGTGCAAGCAGCAACCATATAACACGGTGGGAGCAACACGTTTGAGCATATGCAAAAATTGGGTCAAAATTAAAGATCCTTCTAACCCTCGTTTGGATAAACGTATAATGAATATATTTGAGCACAAGAAAAAACCTTCTAACTTACACAGAGCGGCGTATGACCAAAACGGTTACAATTTCGAAATCCAATGATCATCGTGGCAAAGAATGTTTGAATATTCGATCCTATAGTATGCAGAAACTGTCAAAACAAAGTCCGAAACAAGAACCGTCTATCAGACCCAGACAACTGAAGACTAGGTGCGTCCATACTTTCTGGGGCAGTCTTTATCTAACCTGATTCCAAATTAGGTTTCACAATTCAACGATTTAATTCACAAAAAAATATTCATTATCAATATAACTATCTAACTGATTTTATTGATTCTCTTCCTCTCCGCTCGATGGGTCGGACCCATCCAAATCTGCCAGTTGGCACCATCGTTTGATTCTATCCACCGAATAGACCGTAGTAGACATTCGCCTCGCTGCCCTTGTTCCTGGTACCTCTTGAAGCTCGTAGCGATCGTTCTCCAGAATCTTCTTCACCATAAATGGTCCTTTAAATCTGGATTCCAGCTTCCTACTATGCCCCATCGCAGTAAGGTCACGTTCAACCAGAACCATGTCACCTACCTGGTACTCCGTAGGCTTACGGCGTTTCTCGTCGAAATAGTTTTTCTGGATCTGTTGCCTCGTTGTAATCCTTGCCATCGCTCGTTGTTTCAACTCTTCCGATCCAGCGATCCCGTTATCTGCTTCATCGTGTAACGCCATCACAATCGCATTTTGGTGTACATCTCTTGGCTTGAACGAAAACACCAATGAATTCGGAGCCATTTGCGTCGTCGAGTTGAGCATAGAGTTGATTGACCACTGGACTGCTGCTATCCGTTCATCCCAGCGGCTTTTGTTTTCCCCCACAGTGCACCGTAGAGCATGGAGCACAGTTTTGTTTGATCGCTCCACTTGTCCGTTGGCCCTCGGGCTTCCAACTGCCGTTTTTTTTATGCTGGATTTGATTTACACGACAATACTCTTCAAATTGCTTAGAGGTGAATGCCGTACCCCTGTCGGTCACTATACGGCTTGGCGTTCCGAACACTTACGTTACTTCCGTCAAAAAGTTCACAACCGGTCCAGTCTTCGTTGATCGCACTGCGCGCGCTACTACAAATTTCGAAAATCCGCAAGTCAACAAGAGCACATACGAATTTCCACGAGCCGAACGAATGAAGGGCCCCATATGGTCCAAATGAACCGTGCTAAAGGGTACTGGGTCTTTGGGCACTGGATGCAAGAAACCCTCTGGCTTTCTACCCTTGCTCTTGTAATAGGCACACTGAGGACAGGCTAGAACATAGCTCCGCACATACTTCCTCATTTTCGGAAACCAAAACTTCTCTTTCAACAGTTCCAACACTTTTTCTTCGCCAAAATGGCCCATCTCGTCGTGGTAGCAACTCACCAATCTCCAACGCACTCTGTTCGGCACCACCCACATTTTCCGACCATTCACAATTCTCATCAACCGGTTCTGCACTAAGTCATAGTTTTGTTGCACTTGTCTATCTTCATCCGTTAAAGGATCCCGCCCCAAAGTATCAATTATCAGCACTAGTTTTGGGTCTTGTCTTTGCAGCGTCACGAGAAAATCCTCGTTACTTAGTTCGATCTGCAACATCTCTTCCAGTACAGGCGCTGTGCCGCTTCCAGGTTCCACAGGATTCCGACTGAGGGCGTCCACATGTCTCATCGAACTTCCTGGTCGGTGTTCCATTTTGAAGTCATATTCTTGAAGCTTTAAGGCACCCTACAGACCACTCAAACGGTTTGACCAACATTGACTCCGCCCCCAGGTTGGTGGTTGAGTTGGTGCTGTGTTTGACCGTGTGTGATGCTGTTTGACGAACCGATTTGGCAGTTCGTCAAACCGATTTGACGGTTGACGGTTTGGTCGGCAAAAATCAAACCAGTTTGATTTTACTCAAACCAACGGTGGGCGGAGCCAATGTTTGACGAACCGATCGTACCGTGTGTAGTGTTGTTGCACAAACATAGTGCGATTTCAAATGGGGAAGCATGTTGGTGCAACCAAAGTGACATGTTGGTGCAACACGATTTGGCAGTTCGTCATACGGTTGCAGAAACATTCGCTGGTTCGACCAACCTGGGGGCGGTGGCAATGTTGGTCAAACCGTTTGACTGGTGTGTAGGGTGCCTAAGAACCACCTGGCGACACGGGCGTTCATGTCGCGCTTCTCGTACGTGTCCCGCACTGCACTACAATCGGTACGAATAATGAAGAATTTCCCAATGAGATAGTGTCGAAACCTCTCTACACTCGCTACAACAGCCAACACTTCTAGCTCGTAGCTGTGGTAGTTGGATTCTGCTGCCGTAGTCTTCTTGCTGAAGTAACTAATTGGTTGCAGGGCTTCTTCGGTCTGCATCAACAAAATTCCAGCCAACCCATCCTTGGACGCATCGGTATGCAGCTCCAGTTCGCCGCGGATCGAACAGCATTAGCAATGGCCGCGAACTTAACACTTTCTTCAGCGCATCAAACGCCTCTTCTTGTTCTTGACCCCAAACAAATTCCGCTTCTTTCTTCAGTAATGCAAATAATGGAGATGCTACTAAACTGAACCGCGGTACAAATTTTCGGAAAAAAAACCGGCCAACCCCAAAAACTGCTGTACTTGTTGCACTGTTTGCGGCACAGCAAAATTTTCCACTGCCCTACACTGAGGATACTGCAACTCCGAAAATCATACGAATCAACTATGATTTTTTGCCACAAGAATTTCTTGCGAAAATCATAGATACGAACTATGATTTTGGATTCAAAGCACCAACTATTATTGTCATACTGTTACTGCATAAATTTCATAACACTCACGTATGAAAACCATACCGATAACGTATAAAATCTGAAATTATTTCGTATGACTATCATACATACTTTTATGAAATATTTTGCACAAATTTAAAAAAAATCGCAACCTGGAATCGAACCAGGAACGTCAAGGTTGGCGAGTGCGTGCTTTTTTTTTGTGGAGCCTCGTAGCCGTGCGGTTAGGGTCACCAAGCTTCTAATCGCACCATGCTATGGGGTGAGGGTTCGATTCCCGCTCCGGGCGATGAAACTTTTCGTGAGAATAGTTTCTTCTCCGTATCCACTGGTGCATGCTCCGTGTGTCCCTTGTCTAGTGTTAAGTTTCATTCAGTCTGTGCAGCCTCTGGCTGAAGACGGTGTCCGCGTCTTTTTTTTTTTTTTACTCATTCGCCCATCGACGCTTCGGAAGTTGAAGTGGTTAGAAGCCAATAAAAGGTTTTGTTGTTTTTTAGCAATGGTGTTTCATAACACATCTTATGATTTTCATATGATGCTTCTTATGAGATTTTTCATACGACAAGTCTTATGGATTTCGCTTTTCAATGTATGAAAAGCATACGAGAACTATGAAATGATGAAAAAAATAAAAATTGCTGATTCATAAGATGCAAACTATGAAAAGCATACGAACAGTATCCTCAGTGTAGTTTTCACTGAGCCTGGTCGCACCCCCGTTTTGGAGACTTCAAATCCCAAAAACTCAATGGTTGTCTTGAAAAAATGCGACTTCTTCAGGTTTATTGTAAAGCCACTTTCTTTTAACACTTCAAGCAACCGTCTGAACTTCTCCAGCAACTCAGCAACACTTTTCCCGCCAATCACTAGGTCATCAATGTAGACGACTATTCCTTCCTTTCGTAATTTCACCATTAAGTTGTTCATTGCCCGCTGAAATACTGAGCAGCCATTCACTAGCCCAAATGGCATACGCAGAAAATGGTAATGGCCATCTCTAGTCGAAAAAGCAGTACAGGCCTGGCTTTCTTCAGCGACCGGAATCTGGTAATATCCGGAGTAGAGATCGACGGTGATAAACAGCTCTGCACCACTTAACTTGTTCAGGCACCATTCTATATCTGGCATCGGGTAACGATCCTTTACCGTCTTCTTATTCAGCAACCGGTAATCAACAGCCATACGGAAAGACCCATCTTTCTTCGGTACCATAACCACTCTACTGCTATACGGCGATACAGATTCTACCACAATATTAGCGTCCACTAATTCTTCCACGATCTCCCGCAATGCCGCCTCTCTAGCATATTCCATGCGGTGGGGTTTCACATAGACAGGCTCCTGAGCTGAGCTCTATCTTCATTTCGGTGTCTTTCGCAATTCCCAATTCCCTCAAGTTCTTAGCGAAGCATGGCCTAAATTCATTCACCAGCTTCAGAATTTCCTCTTTAGGGCCATCGGCATTCAAATCACTTTCACTAATTTCTTCGAACTCTGTACGGTCATCAATCGTGTACATCGTCTCGTATTGACGCTTTTGGAGCTCAATTACCATTTGGCTCTCAGGTCGTCGCTCGGAAGGACGCGCACTAGCTTCGTATTGAAATTTCACATCACCACTTTTGTTCATCATCACTAAGCCTTCTTGATTCAAGACATCTCGTCCTAAGATCAATGCCGTACTCTGAGACCAATTGGGCACAACGTTCAGTTTTACTGGAACTTCGATATCATCAAGCTTCACCGTTGCTCGTACCATTTTGTCCACCTTCACTTTTTTCCCCCCGAAACCAACTAACGTGGTATTTGTGGAAAGATTCGACTGGGATTTTTGATAACTATGGGAGTTTTTCGGCTTTCAGTCACGGAAAAAGCGTTGATACTTCTATATCATTGCCAACGTTTCGATCCTTGGGTTGGGATCTTCCTCAGGGCTCGATCTTAATCAACTTGTGATAATCGTATTTTGCACACGATCGTTTGTCGGATTCTAAAAGACACTGCACTTTTCTCGTTCATCACCAGCACCCTAGTGGGATTTTGGGTGGGTGGTACGAAAGGGAGACACTCGAGACAAGAAATCAGCGGAACACAACACTACGGCTGTTATCAATCGCCGTTCGGGTTTTACCCCGTTTTACGGTACTTGGTTTTAAATTAATTTTTCGTTTATTTCTATTGCATATTGGCTATACTAATGATCGGATTTTAGCACTTCGGGAGAGATTTTACGGTACCGAAAAAACCGGTACCAAGGCTCAGTCAGTACCGGTATTTCGGTACCAAAAATTGGTCGGTAATACCGATATTTTCGGTACCGGTACTACCGGTACTACATCCCTACTTGCAATGCCATGTTCCAAGTTTCCAATCGTAGTCCTTATTTCGTCGCGTGGGTCTTTGCCGATTGTATCGAGTCGAGCACACAACTCTTAGCTGGTGGTCTTTGTCATCGCTTGACCCGTGGAAGCATGAGGTAGGAACTTGTGAGGATCAGAGCTATGTTGGACGCTCTCCTTATCGACACACCACGGCTAAACGAATGCCTAGGCAAAAAATGACATTTGAAGGGTTTTTACCCTCGTTTTTGTTTCAGTGTATATGTAAGTGTGATGTATCACATTTTTATTAAAAAGTACTAAATATACTATCACTATGATAAAAAAGATTTATCATAAAATCTTTTGTATGAGTTTCCTGACACTTTTTTGAAAATTTTTTGGCCTCGGCTGAACGAATGTCTATCACTGTAGCAGAATTTGACCCGACGCCAATCTGTGTTCTCCAAAGTTCGGCCAACGGACTTCGCTCAGTCCTAGGACCTGAAGCTCCATACGGCATGCCTCTTCGGCTAGTTGTGCCAGTTTACCCTGCTGGGCTAGGGTTTAAATATTCCAAGTTCCAATTCTTGTCCGTTGTTTCGCGCTAAAAGTCGTTGCCGTTATATCAGTTCGATACCTTTCATTTTCGGGTTCTGTAACGGTTTTTTGTTTGTTTCGGAAACAGTAGGTTGTTGGCCTAAGGTCCCCTTTCCACCGTGGTGGGGCTGCAATCTTAGGTTAAGCTTTCAGTGGAGAAGCATTTCATACTCAGCCGCTGGATGCCAGAACAGACGCTGTTTGAGCCGCACCTCCTTGGTGAACAGACGCTTGAGACGTACCTCCTCAATCTAGCTGAAGTCATAAGGACAACAGTGCCCAGGCTGCACTACCAACTAAGCACACAACTCTTAGTTGGCGGTCTTTGTCATCGCTTAACCCGTGGAAGCATGAGGTAGGAACTTGTGATGACCAGAGCTATGTCGGACGCTCTCTTTTTCGACTCACCATTTTGCAGCCCATGGTTCATTCGCTTCCTCTTTTTTTGAGGAGTTTAGAGCCAGCCGGCGTAGATGAGGGTCCTGGAAGATCCATTTGCCACTATAACGCGATTGAAAAAAATCGGACGGCACCGTTGAAATTGACAAGACTAAGAAAGCTTCTTCAGTAACATAAACGGCATACTAAAAGAGCTTGACTTTCACAGCAGCATTCGTGGCACAATTCCTGGTAGCTTTGTTTATGAGTGAACAGTTTAACGATTGACAGATGCATTTAAAGCTTGTAACAAACGCATGGAAACGATAGTTGTGCTTTTGATGTTTTCTGTTTTGTTGACACTTCGATTCCAGCGTGTCAGTTTCGATTTCTTACACTGAAAAAAGTTGGTTGTCTCATCCAATACAAACTGTTGAAAATTTGCACCACTGAATCCGGAGACGACGGGTTCGATTCCCGTTCCGGTCGGGAAAATTTTCTCGACTCCCTGGGCATAGTGTATCATTGTGCTTGCCTCACAATATACAAATTCATGCAAGTAACTAATATAATACTTTGATGCATTTTCCAGAAATCGTCATCCGAAATTAGACCAAAGCGAAATGGCAAGAATGCGTTTCCCTCAAAATCTTAAAAGTTTTTTTCTAAAGGTGTAGAAAAACTCCCCATTGCGGTCGCATTACAAACCCAGGCAGGCGAGGCAAATCCAGCGGAAATTTATTTCACTTTCAAACTGCCATTACAATCCCATACATGCATGTAAAAATCTCGCTTCAAAGCGCAAACAGTATGGAAGGGAAAACTTTTTTCGGTGCATTTTTTCTCCGGCCATTCCGACCAGGTTGAACAAACCGGAAACACATCGCCAGAACGACTCTGCTGGAATGGCTGCGAATGTCGTTGTTGGGTGCTAGAAAATTCCCAAAATTGAAAAGAAAACCCTGGTGAAGGGCCGCTGGGCCGCGCCGCGCCGCTGTGAATCTGGGACTAGTGCAAGGTGTGCTCAGGTGCTCAGATTTCGACACCGTGTCACGTTCAGGCAAAAGCGGAACTACATCTCTCTGAGAGGCGGCCGGCGGCGGGTGACAGGACAGGACTAGTGCGGAGTCCCAGTTGGAGGAAATCAACAAAATTTATAGCTCTCGAATGTGCCTTTCTTTGGTGAGTTTTTTTTTCTCGGATGGTAATGGTACCTACCATGCCGACAGAGACGGAAGGTAAGCACTTTCTTTACTATTCTTCCGAATGTCAGTACATTTCGGTCTGCAGTGTCACCATCGTGTAAACCTTGTGACAGTTTCGGGGGGTCAAGAAGATGGGTCATTTGAATATTGCATTTGGCATGGAATTACGGTTACCGGTAGGAGGGACGTCGTCGTTGCTCTTCTGGACGGTTCGATCGAAGAATAGGATGCCATGAAATTTTACGATTCCATGGCAATGGTTGCTCATTTGTTCTGTGTTACAATTCAGATCCAAGAAAGCGAGGTCAAACTCATTTTGTCTATAATTTACTCACATCACATTTCAATGTCGACGTCTTCTCCGACATTATCGGCGTCAGGAGCAATCGTGGCGTTAACATCGACCCTGATCACCATCTGGTGATGGACAAACCCGGATAAAAACTAGCCATATTGTGTTTGGTGAAAATCATTCCCGCACCATGCATTCTACCAGCTACAATAAAGTGTATTGTAATGGAATGATTCGCTAAAAGCTTTGCACATTGTAGCTACTATTCATCCAATTTACAACCGATCTTCATGTAACAATATATTTATACTATTTTTCTTACGTTTGAACCATTCACTTTTCCGAAATATTATTTTTGCAATTTCCCATCGTAATAGGCTGTTTTACCTCACGCAATTCTGCCAGGAAAAGGCCTACTTTCCCACACCAAATTAGCAGTGCTGTAATTGTTCATTACAGCACTATTTGCGTTGCGTAATGAATCATTACAGCACTGTTTTCAGTTTTGATCCATTTTTTGATGCTTTCTGGACGCAGTTTTGAAAAAATGTGGCAACTGCACCGTATAACCTGCTAAGCGTGTTTATTCTGCTCGGCGTGCGACGTGACAAAAGTCGTGTCGCATGTGTCACCCGATTCCCGTAGGCGGATGCGGTGACAAGAGTCGGTGTGGGTGAACACCGATGAACTCTCACCGCATTCCCACAGTCGTTTCAGATCGACAAGTGTCGCATTCAAGTGACGTTTGAATGCGAGATTTGTCGTAACCTCGGAAGGTGTCGAGAGCACAACCGAAGTCAATTAAACAAAAAATAATGGACGTAATCGGTAAGTGTTCTTGTAAATTTGGCTGAATCTAGTTATTTTTTTAATAATAAAGTATCTTTTATCTAATTTCAAGATGGAACGGTACAACGACCAATCGACTGCCGGCGAGCGAATCCCGTTGCTTGCCACACCACGACGGAAACTTTTTTCGGAAACTTCTTCTGATCATCCGTTCAGAATCAAATACCTTACGGCGGAAATTCGACAGCAAGCCCCAGAAATCGTCCTAGGTTGTGAAGCAATCGTCATCTCTGCTGCGCCACTTTCAACCGTCAGTTTCCATTGTTTGCCTCCTGCCGACCAGGAAGTGACCGAGAGGAGCAGGCCCATTCTACGCCGACCAGTTTTATTCAGGAACCGGAACGAAAGTTTCGACAACAGGTTGAAGCGTTCTCACCGAGTAAACGTCTACTGTATTAGATACTTTTTTATATTACGCAATTGTATTACAAATGTTGGCAATTTCAAACCAAAAATTGAAAGCTAAAATGTTTTCAAGGATGTGCCCAGATATTCTTCTGGTTGTGATTTTTTTTAGTAGGTATTTCTTCTAGGATTGTTCATTATAGTTTCGTCTAAATAAAAAAAAAAGCCAACGATGCACAAAAAGAAGTTTATATGCGGCATCAATGCCGAAATACTCTAAAGAATTTCTACAGAAATTATTGTAATGATACTTTTAGGAGTTTGGATTCATCCTAAATTCTAGACGGGGTTGACAGCACTTCAACAAGGCTTTTTTCCAAGAACTATCCCCCAGAGATTTCTATGAAATGTTTTTGAAAATTTCTTGAAAGATTCTAAACGAACTTTCCTGAAACATCTTCCAGAAAAATATTCAGAGTCTCAAGCAGTTAAGCTTGGTGAGTCTGATGTTTTTCAGAATTCTCTGAGTTTTTCCAAAACTCGTTCAGAAATCTACAAAGAACTACTCCTGAAACTCTTGTAGAAGTTTATTCAATAATTTTCGGAATAATTCAAGCATTTTTTCACATTCTTTGGAATTTTTTAATGTTTTCTTTTTTAAGCACTTTTTAAACGATTTTTCTAAATATATCTTCAAAAATTACTGCAAAAAGTATCTAAGGAATTTCTGCAGGGGGCAACTTTGGAAAACATTTGTTGAGGCCCGAACCCAATGCCGACCGAAACGGAACGGGAAAGGAATGCGGCTCGTACTAATTTCTTCAGCAGTTCCTCAGAAAAACTTGCAGTAGTTCCTCGGGATTTTTTCCGGCAGTTGATCCTCCAAGAGTTCCTCGGGAACTCCAGCAAAAGTTCCTCGAGAATTTCTCCAGGAGTTCGTCGGGAATTTCTCCAGTAGCTCATCGGCATTTTTTAGGGAGTTCGTTTGGAATTCCTCTAGGACTTCTTCGAGAATTTCTCCAACAGTTCCTCGGCATCTTTTTCCAGAAGTTGCTCGGGAATTCATCCAGGAAATTCCTCCAGGATTTCTCCGGATATTTCTGCTGGAGTTCCTTGGGAATTTCTCCAGGAATTCCTCGGGAATTTCTCCAGGAGTTCTCCCGGAGTTCCTCCAGGAGTTCTACCTCGAGGAATTCCCGAGGAACTTCTGGAGGAATTTCCGAGGAACTCCTGGAGTAATGTTCATGAAACTCCTGGCGGAATTCCTAAGGAACTCCTGAAGGAATTTTTAAGGAACCTGTCGTGACCGGGCCTCCAATCTTACAGTTTAGCCGCAATGGGCATTCTCAATTTCCAATCGGGTGATGCCCACGATTCTCAGCTGCGGTTGCGTCCGTATCGTTCTATGTCCGTCTCTCAACTGACATAGAACGATACGGACGCAACCGCAGCTGAGAATCGTGGGCATCACCCGATTGGAAATTGAGAATGCCCATTGCGGCTAAACTGTAAGATTGGAGGCCCGGTCACGACAGAACCCTTGGAGAAATTTCCATGGAATTCCTAGATAAATTCCCAATAATCTTCTGGAGGAATATCCAAGGAACTCCTGAAGGAATTTCCAAGGAATTCCTGGATGAATTCCCAATAATCTTCTGGAGGAATACCCGAGGAACTCCTGAAGGAATTCCTTAGAAACTCCTGGAGGAACTCCGCGGAACTTCTGGAGGAATTCCCGAGGAACTCCTGGAGGAATTCCCGAGAAACTCCTGGAGGAATTCCCGAGGAACTCCTGGAGGAATTCCCGAGGAACTCCTGGAGGAATTCCCGAGGAACTCCTGGAGGAATTCCCGAGGAACTCCTGGAGGAATTCCCGAGGAACTCCTGGAGGAATTCCCGAGGAACTCCTGGAGGAATTCCCGAGGAACTCCTGGAGGAATTCCCGAGGAACTCCTGGAGGAATTCCCGAGGAACTTCTGGAGGAATTCCCGAGGAACTCCTGGAGGAATTCCCGAGGAACTCCTGGAGGAATTCCCGAGGAACTCCTGGAGGAATTCCCGAGGAACTCCTGGAGGAATTCCCGAGGAACTCCTGGAGGAATTCCCGAGGAACTCCTGGAAGAATTCCCGAGGAACTCCTGGAGGAATTCCCGAGGAACTCCTGGAGGAATTCCCGAGGAACTCCTGGAGGAATTCCCGAGGAACTCCTGGAGGAATTCCCGAGGAACTCCTGGAGGAATTCCCGAGGAACTCCTGGAGGAATTCCTGAGGAACTCCTGGAGGAATTCCCGAGGAACTCCTGGAGGAATTCCCGAGGAACTCCTGGAGGAATTCCCGAGGAACTCCTGGAGGAATTCCCGAGGAACTCCTGGAGGAATTCCCGAGGAACTCCTGGAGGAATTCCCGAGGAACTCCTGGAGGAATTCCCGAGGAACTCTATCGTGGTGCGCCTAGCTTAACATCATATGAGGTCACTGTGATTTCTGCGCAACCAAAACCTGGGCTGCCGTGATTCGTTTGTGACATGCGTGTTGCTTGGAGAAATCATTGGAGGACTTATTTACTCTCTTATTGTGAGAATTCCTGATGGAATCCCTGAGTTAACTTCTAAAGAAACTACTGGAGGGATTCCTCAATGAATTCCTGGAAAAATTTCTGGTTCCTGTATGCATCCTTTTAAAATTATCTTCCAATACAATTCGGTGGAGGAATCTCTCTAGGAATTCATGAAGTGCTTCAAAAGAATCTTCAGGTAATCCTGGAGAAATTATTGGGTACATCCCTGGAAAAGATGATTGAAGGATTTCAGAATTTTCTGAAGGAACTCCTGAATGATATTTCGTTGAGAACCTGAGAGGATTTCTAAAGAAATCACTTGAGGAATTCCTGAAGCAATCGTTGGAAGAATTTTTTGGAGTAATCTCTGGAAGAAATCCTAGATAAATCCCTGAAGAAATTCCTGGATGAAAATCCCTGGAAGAATCCTAAGAAATTCTGTAGAATCCCTGGAGAAATTTCTGGAAGTATACCTCGAGGAACTCCTGGATGAATTATGGGATGAATCCCTAAAGAAATTTCCGAAGAAAACTCTTGAGGAAATCCTAGATAAATTTCTGAAGGAATCCCTGGTGGAATTCTTGGAAAAATCCCTAAAGCAATTCCTGGCAAAATCTCTAGAGAGCATCGTAGAGGAATTCCTAACAAATTATTGGATGAATTATTGGAGAAAACCCTGGAACAATCCATGGAAGAATCCAGTGATTAATTCCAGGTGGATTTCCTGGAAGAATCCTTGGAGGATTTACTGGAGGAATCCCTGGGAAAATCGCTGGAGAAACTCGTAGAGGAATTCCTGAAGTAATTCTGGAGGAATGCCTGAAGGAATCTCTGAAAAGTTCCTGAAGGTATTCCAGAAATTCCTGGAAGAATTTTTGAAGGAATTCGTAGAGGATTTTGAGGGGTAATTCCTAGAAGAATTGCTGACATAATTTCTGAAGGATGTCCTGGATCAATTCCTGAAAGAGAAAAAGAAAAATCTCCACAGCAATTCTGGGAAAATTTTGAAAAAAAAACTCGGAAAAAAATCCCTTGATAAATTTCAGGTGCGTTTCCTGGAAGAATCCTTGGAGGAATTCTTGGATGAATCTTCGAAGGATCCTGGAGAAATCTTTCGAGAAATCCCTGCAGGAATTCCTGAAGTAATTCCTGGAGGAATCTCTGTAGAAATGCCTGAATAAATCGTTGAAAAATTCCTGAAGAAATTCATGGAAGAACTGCTGACATAATTTCTGATGTCCTGGAGGTATTCCTAAAAAAATCCTACGGTAATTCCTGAAGAAATTCCTGGATAAAATCCTCGAGGAGTTCCTATTGGTATTCCTGTGGGAATTGCTAGAGGAATCCCTGAAGGAATTCCTGCAGGAATCTCTAGAGGAATCCTGGGAGAAATTCCTGGATAAATTTCAGAAAAAAATCACTTGAAAAATTCTTGGAACAATTCCTGGAGGAATTGCTGGAGAAATCCTCGAAATATTGTCTGGAGGATTCCCTGGGAGAATCATTGGATTATTGGAGAAATTCGTGAAGAAATCCCTGGAGGAATCTCTGAAGCAGTTTCTGGAGGAATCTCTGCAGCAATTCCTGGTGCAAAATATGAAGAAACACCTGGAGGGATCCTAGAAAAATTCCAGAAGGTATTCCTAGAGAAAATCCTGGAAGATTTTTTTTAAGGAATCCCTGACGAATTTCCTGGAGATATTCTCGGATTTCTGGAAGAACTCTTTGGAAAATATCTGAAGGGATTCCTGAAGGAGAACTCCTGGAAGAATCTCTACAAAAACCAAGAAGGAATGCCTGGAATAATACCCAGGGGAATTCCTGGCAGAATTCCTGGAGGAATCCCTGAAGCAGTTACTGAAAGAATTCCTGGAGGAATCCAAGAAGGAATCCTTGAAGAAATCGCAAATGTAATTCTTGGACAAATGCTGAAGGAATCCTAAAATGAACTCGAGGAGGAACTTCTTGAGGAATCCCCGTAGCAGTTCCTAAAGAAATCCCTGGAGAAATTCCTAAAGCAATATCAAGGGAATCCCTTAACATTTTTGTTTAAATTTTTAAAAGCTTTTCCTAGATTAACTTTTGGATAATATCTGGTAGAATTTACTGAAAGGTTTCCTGGAAGATATTCCTGCGGAAATATTTCGAATTATTCCAGATTGAACTATTGGAATCATCTCAATGATTAAGTTAGTGATTGTGACCTTTAGTTGGAAGCAAGAATGCGATGCTTTTTTCTATTAATTTTCTTTATTTGGAATTCTTTGTAAATAGGTGGAAATATCTTCAACACAGTCGTTTCAACAACGGTTTCTCTTATATAGTTTCAATTTCGCATTAAACCTCACACCTGAACAAAAGTTTTGTAACAAGATGACTATCGTTTTGAGTAAATTACAATTACAATTAAGATCATGAACAGAAACTTCGTAAGCACATTTTTCTTCAGTAAGGTGTAAAACGTCGCACACCTCAAAGCGGAGCTAAGGAGTATGTATTCCACGAACCAGAAATGGCACGTATCACTTCCGCACGCCCTCCGCCATCAGCGCAAACTCCAACAGGTTCTGCTCGTTTCATAGGATGTTGGCCTCACTCAAATTGACACCGTTGGGCACATCATGAGCGGCCGCTGCATCCGGCACATTCTTCACGAGTATTGTTCACCAGGATCCACTATTGTCCACCGTGACTTAACGACGGATGCTTCCTATTTGAGCCAACACTTCTACCGTTTTGAAGTGGCTAAAAATTCACAGCAAATGTTGCGGAATATTTCGCCGTCCCAGGGGCTGGATATAACAAACGATACGTTCTCTGGATCTGCAATTTTGGTTTCCATATGAATAAAATGTTCCGCAATTGCACAAAGTCGACCTACCTTGAATTCATTATTTGTTCGGTAACCATTTAGAGAAACGGTTCTATATGGCCGGCCATCCGCTTGGAGGAAAATGTGTCCTGAAGTCCGTTCCGAGGCATCAGGTTTCTCGCACAACCACCGTTTACGCTTGGAAAAAAAAAACTCAAAACAAACACCCACCGTTGTTGCGAATAGGGCGAGACACGAAGACAAATTGTAGCGTATAAATAATCAAGTAAACTGATCAAAACTATATAAAATGTTTGTTTGAAATTTAGAAATAATTTTATTTTGATTTTTCTGATATGTAATTTTGTATTTCATAGAATAAAAATGGAAATACTTGAGATTGATAGAAAATATTATTGTTGATGTTCACTGAGTACGCCCTAACCCAAGTGCCATCGTGAAACTCTACCAAGTTGACAGATCGGCGAATGAACATCGGGTTTGTTTTGGTTCATTCTCATTCTCACATCAAAAATGAAGCTCTCACCTCACTCGAGACGACAACCAGAATCGCGTGACAAGAGTCGTGTGACGACGAGGTGAGAATTGTCGTATCGTGTCACACGCCGCGCAGAATAAACGTCAGACTTTCTTGAACATGGCTATGAACATCAGTGTGCAGTTCGATAAAAAACTTTAGGTTAAAACTATCCTCAAGTGGTAATTTATGAAATTTCAAAAAACGTTGTACGCAACTTGGTGCAGAACTCGATTTTTTACAGCACTCGTCGTAATTACCCAACTCGGCAAGCCTCGTTGGATAAATGTACGACTAGTGCTGTAAAAATCTTCATTCTGCACCTTGTTGCGTAAACTACTATTTTCGCGCATTTTTATTTATTTATTCAGTTTTAGATTTTTTCCGTGCTTCGTTTTGATGATGTTCGTGACTTTTTTGACGCAAAGGAAAGGAAAGAGTAAAAAGTGAATAAGTTGAAACATAAATTTAAAGTCAATAAAATAATTAAATAAGTGGTAAACCAGGTGTCCTAAGGATTGCAGATCCAAGAGATATGGCGGGCTAGGTATGTAGAGTGCGATGAGAGGAATACGAATGTAGGTCAACCCGGAAAGACGCAGGTCAGATTACCGTAAATCAGTAGATGAGTTCAACACTATTCTTTCTGTATTTGCATTTAGGGGAGTTTTCTCCCCTTCGCTTATGTGAACTTGCCTTCAACCGCAACAGAATCAAATGCGATTGACGAAATGTATCTTTAACGTAGAGCCATCTTTAACAAATGGACTGGAGCCTCAATATTGCAATAACGGTTGAGCACGCTGTAATGATACTTATGTACCTCGTCACCCACTTCATGCTACTACATTAGTAGCCTAATAACACTTAGCGCGCTCGGCATAGTTCCATCATGCCGCTCAAAGTGTTGCCACAAATGATGCTTAGTTTGCAAAACCCGGTTATCTGGCGGTGGGATATGGGAGCGTAAGTTTCAACTGTTAATGCAATCGAGAACAAAAGAGAAACATTTCAAAACCATGTGATTAAATGTTTAGCCAGTAGTGAAATTACAATTAAAAACATTATATTTACGGTACATTTTATTGTTTGAAACCATACATGTACTATACTATGTACGGTATATTAAAATCTACGTATAAGTATTTGCAACAATTCATTTACAAAAAATGTATGGTTTAGCTAAAGTATATATCGAGAAAAATATTTTTTGTATTGTTACGATACTTAATAATGTAAACTTCCTATTATTGTTTTTGTATTTCTATATTTAAAATGGTGGCTTTTGTAAAAATATGGTTCTGAATAGTACTGTTACAATACAATGTTCGGTTTTTCTACTGATTTTTTTTATGCGGGAACTACGTCCAATGTTTGTTTATCTAGTTCATTTATTTGGGGCTTTACGGAGCCGAAGATCTTTTTTGTAATTAATAGTATACATTGTACAGAGTAAATTTTTTTAATAATATCTGTTAGTAATGGGTGGAAGCCAGGGTACTCGTGGCAGCCGGTGCCTTGTGGTGTTGGTACCAACTTGTTGTAGGACTTGGTCTTCCGGATGGCCAGGAGCAGCTTGGTAACACAAAGAGGACAAAACAGAGAAAAAAACTGAAGAAGAAAACACAGACGAATTAAACTTTTATACCAGCAGAGCGAAGAAAGTCGAAAATACATCCCATGTATCACGGATCCCCAACACATCTCTCACAAGAACAAAGGGTTGTCTACCTCGGGCCTCAAGAGTATCCAAAAGTAGTGCTCTGGAGGTGTCATTATCCGGGCATTGCCAAACTACTTGGTCGATGTCATCATAACCGGAACCGCACTTAGTACAAACATTGCTCAACGCGAGGTTAATCCTGTGTAAATGCGCATCTAGCGAGTAATGGTTGGACATAAGTCTTGACATCACGCGAATGAAATTGCGAGTTACATCCAAACCATACCACCACACTCGTGAAAAAACATTAGGAATAATAGAATGTTAACATCGTCCCAGCAGGACATCTCGCCAATCATTTTGCCAACTTTGGCGAACAAAATGGAAAAATTCATCATGTGAAATTCTTCTATCGTAGAACTCACCTTCCTGTGCGCCCACCTTTGCGAGAGAGTCCGCCTTCTCATTGCCATAAATTGAGCAATGTAAGGAGACCCATACAAAAGTAATTTTGCATGATCTTTCGACCAGTGCACCCATCTGCTCCCTTATTTTTGTAAGAAAGTAAGATGGATGTTTTACAGGTTTCATCGACCGGAATGCCTCAATCGAACTTAGGCTATCCGAGAAGATAAAGAAAAGGTCTACGGGCATGTTGGAAATCATCCCCAAAGCGAAATTGATTGCTGCCAGCTCAGCAACATAAACCGAACAAGGTTCCTGAAATTTGCGGGAGGCGGTGAAATTTTCATTGAAGACACCAAAACCAGTGGATCCATTTATGCGAGACCCATCAGTGAAGAATCTCTTACAGGAATTGACATTTTGGTACTTTTCGTTAAAAATACGAGGAATACATCGAAGTTGATCTGGTATTCCATGAATAGCTTGTTTCATGGACAGATCGTATTTAACAGAGGAACTGTCATTAGTGAAGTGTACACGAGGAGGGTTATAACTTGGTACACGCAAAAAAATCCGTTCCGATATACGTGCACTCCCAATCACGGCAACGGGAACAAACGGGAACTATGCATAGCAACCATAACAACAATAAGAAATATACACCGTGAACTAGATTTCACGTTTTCTAGAACGCCCATATTGACAGCTGGAACTAGTTCCAGTTTACGGTGTATATTTGCTTGTTCTCATATTTGCGTTTGTTTGTTCACGTTTATCAGAACGGTTTTCTGAGCGTGTAGGCTTATGTCAGACGACATGTAGAACAGATAAATTCTCATGAATTTTGATTGAATGTTCAGACCTGGGTTCAGACTGAGCATTTCTTCGAAGTTTTCAATAACAAGTGTGTTGCTCACTCCACACTTGATAAGAAACCTTAGCGAGAGCTCCCAGAAGCGGTTCTGGAGAGGTTTCACCCTTCTAGGCTCGCATTATGCGTTGAATGCATACAGTCGAGGGCAATACGCAAACAACGGTATTGAATTCGTTCCAACTTTATTAGGTGGCAGTTTGCTGCTGAGAGGAAACAGAAAGAGCCATACTCGAGAACAGAGAGAATAGTCGTTTTGTAAAGTTTTATGAGGTCTTCCGGATCCGGTTATTGTGCGTAGAAAATTGATCCTTTGTTGACATTTTTGCACCAAATACTTGATTTGGGTACCCCAAGTGCCTTTTGAATCAAACCAAACCCCAAGGTATTTCAAAGTTAAGGACAAACGTCTTGAAATCCCGCTTCAACCGTTCATCAGAACTTCAAACGCACAAATCTCAAGAAGCAGTCTTCACACAACAGTACATTTCATTATTCTGTTCTTTCTCACTCGCAATAAGCTGAAAATAAGAATATCAGGTGCACTGGTCTTGTTTACGAAGAGATTTGTGTCCTCGAAATCGTGAGTAGGTGCCAAATTCGGCCATTATGGCGGCCATTTTGGGATTCTAACAAGTTTGTCCTTAAAGACTGGTCGGTTTCTGTTCTCAAAAGCTTAAGTTTCAATTGGGCTGGATTCCGCTTTCTAGAAAAAACAACCAATTGAGTTTTTTGCGGAGCAAAATCGATCCCCAAACCTCTTGTCCAACCGGACAGATTATTTAGGGAATGTTACAATGGTCTTTGCAACATTTCTGCATGTGGGCCTTTTAAAGAAACCACAGCATCATCTGCAAGTTGTCTCAGCGTGCATTGGCCTTCCAAACAACTGTCAATGTCTTTCACATAGAAATTATAAAGCAAGGGACTTAAACATGAGCCTTGGGGTAGGCCCATGTAGCTAATTCTGGAAGTTGTCAGTTGTCAGAGGTTGAAACTCATATGTTTTTCTGACAACAAATTATACAAGAAATTATTTAAGATTCCTGGTAGTCCACAATTGTGCAGTTTTTCTGACAATATTTCTATGGAAACTGAATCAAAAGCGCCCTTTACGCCCAAAATTATCCGTAATGAATGTGCATAAGTGGAATCCAGTTCAGTTCTGGAATACCTTCAGGGGACGGAGATATTCAAATGGCATGGAGGAAAGGAAGCGCCTGTCTAGCGAATTGGGAATCGTGGATTCGATTCCCACCGGACCACAATTTCAAATCTCAATGTGTTCATCAAACCCGTGTTTCTGTTGTGTGCATGAATGTCAGAACAATCAAACGTTGTAATTTCCACTCGGTTAGCCTAAGCAAAAATATAGAAACTAACACAATCACATTCTAGTTCAAATCAATCAATTTTTTAGTTTGCTATAACGCCAGCCTGATTTCTAGTTCAAACTAAACTGTTCCACTGTTCGTAAATACAAATATTTTTATTTGTCGAAATTTTCGACGGAGTGTTAGAACAAACAGAGATTTGGTAGTTTCAACCTAAAATGATTGACTGCTTTAAATGACTGCACTTTTGCCACTAACAAAGCCGAAATATGATTGTATTGGTAACGGCAGCTGCTGCGGCAGCTCCACCTGGCAAGCGGATGGAAGCGAACCTGTCTTCACGCAGAAAAATAAATTGTAAAGGCAATTAAATTCTAGTTCTAATCAACCAATTTTTCAGTTTGCTATAGCGACAAACTGATTTCTAGTTTAACCTGAACTGTAATAATACAAATATTTTCATTTGCCGAAATTTTTGACAGTTTGTTAAAATAAACAGAGATTTGGCAGTTTCAACATAGAATAACAGATTGTTTTAAACTACTGCACTTTTGCCACTAACAAAGCCGGAAAGTGTTTGTGTTGGTGACGACGGCTCCGAAATCTATTTTTAGACACTCGGCACGCGGATGGAAGCTAGAAGGAATAAAAAAAGGCAAAAAAGCGAAAGCGACCAACTTCTTGTGGATGCTGTCTTGAGAACAAACAGAGATTTGGTAGTTTCAACCTAAAATGATTGACTGCTCTGAATGACTGCACTTTTGCCACTAACAAAGCCGAAATATGATTGTAATTGTAACGGCAACTGCCTCGGCAACTCGGAAATGTACTTTTAGACACTCGGCAAGCGGATGGAAACGAACGAATAAAAAAGACAAAAAAGCGAAACCGACCAACATTCTGTGAAACCTGTCTTCACGCAGAAAAATAAATTGTAGAGGCAACTAAATTCTAGTTCAATTCAACCGATTTTTCAGTTTGCTATTGCGACAAACTGATTTCTAGTTTAAACTGAACTGTGATAATACAAATATTTTCATATGCCGAAATTGTTGACAGTTTGTTAGAAGAAACAGAGATTTGGTAGTTTCAACATAGAATAACAGATTGTTTTAAACGACTGCACTTTTGCCACTAACGAAGCCGGAAAGCGATTATGTTGGTGACGGCAGCTTCTGCGGCAAGCGGATGGAAGCGAAAAGGAATAAAAAAAGGCAAAAATCGAAACCAACCAACTTTTTGTGGATGCTGTCTTGAGTGCCTGCGCGTTATCCATCACGGCCAAAACTGCACCTGGAAGTTGGAGTGATGGATTTGCTACACTTTCTTCGTTGAGGCGATGTTAGGGTAAGAATTTTAAAAATGTGTGAGTGCTTCAAGGTCATGTTTATGGTTCCCATTTTAAAGAAACAAATGAAGTAACTAACATGTTATGGAATGATGTTAATTGGTTGTTTTATCGACAAATTTCATGTAAAATAGAGAAATATAGCTTTGGAATAAGTAAATTATTAGTTTGAAAATCAACCCTGCGATTTATTGTTGTAAACAAGCGTATTTTTCTGCGTAGAGCACAAAATTCTGAGAGCATTCATGATGCATACATTAAATTTCCAAAAATGTCTTGCTTTTTTCCAAAAACTAGAATATATAATTAAATTCAAATTTAATATTCTATGAACAAATCCAATTTTCAACAAGCGTTGCAAAACGCTACAGATTCCTAACCTCGGCAACAATCGAAAGCGAGTATCACTTTCATCCATAAATCATTGGACTACTAGAATCCCAAATGACACTTATGCGACTTAGAATTGGTACAACCCACTACTATCATGCCGTTGCTGGCTGCCACAGAAAAAGCCCTGAAGAACAACAGCAGTGAAAGCAAGCACAACTTTGTGCCAAGAAAGTGCAATGTCGCAGACAATATATAAACCCTTAAAACCTTTCCCCCGAGCAATTTTCCCATAAGTATATTACCATATCTGCCAGTATAGAGTTATGATTTTGAACGAAGAACAGAGACACCCCCTAGGACACCCCCATTGAACATCGCATAACATTACACAGCATCGAACTTGTGTCGCTCGTTGCTCGTATACGATACCTGTAGAGCGTAAAGTCTCTGTGTAATAAATGTGGCCCCACTCAACTCGACTCGACTAGACTTTCAAAAGGGAGAGCAAAACGTTTAACGAAGCCAAAACCAATGGATGCAATAGGATTGCAAGTAGGTATAGGTATAGGTATCTACACCGCATTCGAATAGAAAACTCCGAAGCAACAAGGAGACAACCGTATGATTAATGAAAGGTTTTCCCGGACTTCCTTCCCGGGTTCATGCAGATATACCCAAAGTCGGAATGCAATTTATTTTGTTAGATGGGAGCATGGATCTACATAGGTAGGTACCGCCGGAAAGCAATCGACAATCGTTTATCGGGGAAATTTATCAAACATGCTTGATTTGTTGACCTTAATCCATTTAGATGCTATCGATTCCAACCTTAGAATGAGTAACGATAAAATAACTCTCAATGTAAATATTCAGTTACTGCAGATCTGATCTTCATTAGAAAAGGAGTAATCTGCCCCGTTCACAAGATAGGCCACCATTTGGAATGGGAGAACTTTGAAAAATTTTGAATGCTGCCTACAAAGTGCTATCCCAGATCATCTTCCGTCGTCTATCACCTAAAACGAATGAGCTACCGGGAAGTTACCACCGACAACGGGCCAGTACTTTAATGTACGGCAAATCCTTCAGAAATGCCGTTAATACCTGGACCCAACGTATCACCTGTCCATCAACTTCAGGGCGGCATATTTACGACAGTATCGACCACATGTAATGTGTGTCGTGTCCGTTGCCTAGTGTTAAGTTTCGTTCAGTCTGTACAACCTCAGCACACGAACTAAACGTGTTTCGGCGTTTCGTTTTGTCTAAACCAGTACAAACCGGACATTCGGGAGAAGTTGCATGACCGAAACGAGGTAGATACTAACAGCCATGGCCTGAAAGGACCTGAGTCAGGTGGAATGTTACTTCCCCATGGCGCCTGTCAATCCAACTATCTACCTTCAGGATCTACCTATTGGTCCACCTTCCTGTCCCACGCGCGCTGCCATTTGACCACGAAGGCCAAAACCCTAGGCTGCTGGTCTGACCAGCGGCAGCCAGAGGGGTGGGCTCGAAAGGCCTCTTTTGGCCCACGAGTCTCAGGGTCGTATTATGATTTATGCTAGCGACGGTGGTCGCTGGGTGATGCAAGCTTGCTGACGGGCGAGGCGTTGTCCGGAAACGGCGGTTGCCGTGAATGGGAGGTGAACGGACGATGTCGACCAGGGATGCCGTAGAAGAAACCCAGCCACGTGAGCCGACGGTGCGAACTGGCGCCGGCGTGTGGCTAACGAGGAATCTCGGCGACGGAGATCGACTGTGGGCAGCGAGGGGCCGATGGCAGGCGTTATAAAAAAAAAAACCCCACTGTAGTGATCAGCCCACGGACCATCCATTTCTTCCGGTACCACCGGGGGAATTACAAAAAACACGCAGGTTCAACATCTGAACATTCAATCACTCCGAAAGTAGCCAACAAACTCAATTTTCAAATTTTTCATTTTCATCAACCCGCCTGCAGTGATCATCAAAAACGCGGATTTCTCTTTTTTTCTATACTCTATTCTGTACACCCTTCAAGTTCCCTACATTCTTCTCTACTCCTACACTTCATGAAAAAACGTGGTACAAAATCATATATCTGAACTTCTCCGGTTTCCGAGATTCCCTCATTGGTCTACGCGTGGTCTCCTGTTGTTCATCTTCTTCGTTATTTTTTGAAATTAAAATTGTTTATGTTATCTGAAATACTTTCTTAAAAAAAAACAATTGCTGGTTTTTTTTTATGTCGAATTCGTTTTTGATTCAGTTCCAACCTGGGTTGGAACTGGATGAGATCACAGTTTCAACCCCAACCCGATTTCGGTTTCGCTTGTACTAAAGTTTGTTTGAGTTTGTTTGACGTTTGTTTGTTTACACATTTTCCGCCAATCCAGTTCCAACCCAGGTTCAAAAACGAATTCGACATTAATATACCATAGCTGTGGGAAATGTTATCTCGAGCGGCGATTACCGAATCTTCCGGAATCCTAGATGCACGCTTGACATCCCGGACGTTCCTCGTCATTTGTACCCCACTATCGTCGCGAATGACAACTTTAGCGCCTTCTCTAGCCAGTACTGTATACGACTCATTTGGAAAAGTAGGATCCGTTTTGTTGCGTTGGAAGATGGCCACAACAGCTTTGTCTCCGACAGCGATATCAGCGTCTTTGGCTCCTCTATGTTCGTCTGCATAATGTTTGCTGATAAGCTTTGTCACTGCATCGTTTTCTCGTACTTCTTCACCGTCCACACCCGTTGCTGATTCCCAGAGATAAGGGAAAGTACCACTGTACTTCCACCCGACCAGCAGTTCAAACGAGGTGATGGCCAATCGGGAGTGCTGTTTCAGCTGTTGTGTGAATAAACGTAGATCTCCAACGCATTTGTCCAGCTTTTTTCATCCTTCTTTGCTCCTGCCATTGCCTTAATGATTCTCTGGGTTTGTCGCTCTACTAGCCCATTCGTTTGTGGCCATAACGGGATTGAATTGCGAATCCTTACACCTTTCGATTCCCAGCATTCTATAAACTCATTTCCTTGGAAAAGAGGGCCTTTATCACTTTGGATAATTAACGGCAGTCCCCACGTCCCAAAAATTTTGAAAAGTGCAGCGTTTGTATTCTTCGCGTCAGTAGACTTCAATTCCACCACATGTAGATATCTTGAAAACGTGTCTACAACCACAAGGAAATGGCCTGTACCGCAACCAGGGCGCAAAATGTTCGAGCAGACGAGCTGAAGTTCACCGCGCGACAATTTTCATTCACTTGCCTGCATATTCATATTCAGCTGCTCGATACTCGTTTGTCACCTGAATGAAAGTCAATGAATATTTGTAAACATCTTTCAAAGTGTTAAATTGCTGATAAAATATTATCGTTTCGATTACATTTAGCGGTGCTTTACACAGATCTTTTCCCATTTGATTGTTGTGGAGTGTTTTAGGATGGAATCGTAGCCATAAACGTAGGTAATTATGAAGATGTTTCTCGATCGGCTTCATATTCAATGACTACGAAATGACTAACTGGGTGAAGAGGGAGAGCGAAAATGAATTTGTTTGTTTTGAATATACAGTGCAGGATCATTCAAATTCGTGCTGTTTTCAGTCAATGACTATGAATATTTTGCACCCTGACCGCAACCCAGTATAGTCAAGAAGTCTATTTGCAGTTTCTCCCACGGACCATCTGGAAGTTGACGGCTTGACAAAGTAACTGGGGGATCCCTTCTTGAAATCAACAAACAGGTTTCGCATTTTTTCACGAATTCAGCAGCTTCTTTGCTCATGTTGGGCCACCAAAAATACTCACTCATAATCCTTTCCGTGGCGCCGCACCCAATGTGCCCTTAGTGTTCAATATCCAATGCTCTGTTTTGAAGGCTCTTTAAAAGACACGGACACGTTTAGTACTTCCAGTGAGCTATTCGCACTTTGAAGGAAGCACGACACTAGACAACGGACTAGCATGCAACGCCCAGTGGCACAGCCAAAAACTTTTCCTGACAGCTGCGGCGGGAATCTAACCCGCACTCCTAGCACAATGCGACTAAATGCTTGGTGACACTAGCCGCACGACCACGAAGCCACGAAACGATTATTCTATCACCTTTGCATCCAACGTTCTCAATTCCATCGCCTGTGCTCCGAAACGGCGCAGATGTCTTGACGGTTGCCGGAATGGGCGGCCACTGATATGGGTCGGCGTGGTGTGTTAACGGCTAAAGCTATCCAGGAAGGCCGATGACGAGGCCGGCTACGATGCCGGCGGTTGAAGCTGGCTGGGGCGGCCAGGGACGGCGGCCGATTATAGTGAACGTAGGTGGCGAACAGTGGAGGTGGAGGTGGTCGGGAGACCAATTTAACGATGAGCTCAGCAGGGCAGTGCCTTACGAGGTGGTCACGGCCGGCGTTTCGGATTCAGGGCCGACAGCGTTTCGCGAGGCTCTGGGTGATCTTCAAAAGGTACGTGGGATCCCACCGGGCCACGTGTCACAAAGCTGACCGACAGATCTCGCTCCGGGGTCCACAATAGCGACGACACCACTCTCCATCGCACCACGAGGGATCAATCACGGTTCCGGACAGTTGCAGGATTCTGAAATGTCCTTTAGACCGGTTTGGAAGTTGTCCAGAATACTCTTTACGGTTTGGCTACGTTTTTGGTTTCCTCAAAAAACTTCTATGTACTTTTACAGTTTGATGTTCCCGGTTTTGTGGCTCGAACACAAGAGAGCTGCTGTTCTTTATTTTCATCCACTCAACCTCTCCAACTAGGAGACGGTCCATTTTCATCCCTGTTCCTTGCTCATAACATCCGTTGACTTTCCCGTGGTTATTGGGGATTTTCTTGTGGCTACTTACTTTGGAAGTGTTTGGGGAGTGATAGAGTTCTTAACATCACCTTTCATCCACCGCAATGATAAGGCGGTGAAGATCGATTTAACCCTCTAATACCCAATCCCGCCTTTAGACGGGGTATAGTTTGAGCATTTTTGTAATTTTTGTTTCGTGGAAAATGGATTTTTTTTATATTTTTGGCTGATATTTGGGACTGTTCTGTATATCTCAAAACGGTTTTTGATGTATTTTAAAGCGTATTTACATTTTTTAAAAATCATTGAAAAATTGATGTTTTAGTAACCTTTTAGAAGTCATTGTTTATTTTGTATTGAATCGCTACAATTAACATATTTTAATTTTTCCCAAATCATTCTATCCAGGCTTGTCCGCACTGAGCGCATGAAAATTCTGCTCTTTGGATTTACACCATCAAGCACATCATAAATAAGAAATCTTTTCATCTCATCAGATAGAAGGATGCTGTAATATTGTAAATGTCATTTCGAACTGCCATAAAACCACACCGCAGAGCCACACGGAGCGCGCAAAGAGATTTTCACCCGGGTGAAAACACTCTAGTGAATTTCACTTTGAATGGCCCGTGCTGCGCTGCGGTGCGGTTTTTTGACAGTTCGAAATGACATTTACAATATTTCAATATCCTTCTATCTGATAAGATGAAAAGATTTCTAATTTATGATGTGCTTGATGGTGTAAAACCAAAGAGCAGAATTTTCATGCGCTCAGTGCGGACAAGCCTGATTCTATCCTTGTTTAATAGTTTAAGGGAATTGAATACACTCTAAAATTATTTTCCTTAAAATTACACGGAAAATAAAATTTTCCGTGAAAAAAATTTAAAATAATAATAATTCAACAATAATCATAAAATCTCAAAATGTTTTCATCTCAAAAAATCCGTCCCCCAACTTGGCTTCCAGGAAAAATATAAAAGTGTGGGGATGTTCAAAAATAAAAATTAGAAAAATCAAAAACTGAAATTCACGAAATCGAGAATTAAAAAGAATCATCTTCCAAAACATGTTTAAATCGATTTTAGATGACGAAAAATTATATTTAGATCAAAATCAAAAATTTGGGTATTAGAGGGTTAAATATATTTCTCTCACAAAAAAACATTCGTAACCACTTTTACGGATACAAAATACTCTCCAGCATACCGCGGTAGCTTCCGGTACTTAGCCCCATGCCGGGTCGCGTTAGTATACCTTAGTATGGAGACGTAGAGACACTAGCCAGAAGCTTGCGCTTACTGGCATACACCGCAGAGCTATTGGACATCATTCGGGACAGTGCCGCTATAGCTGTGGAGGTTCTTTTGCAGGCGTAATCAACGTGGCTACATAAAGTAAGCTTATCGTCGATCATCACCCCCAAGTGCTTGACGGAGTGCTTCGAATTCGATTGCTGCTTCGATTTTCGGTTGTTCACAGCCACCACCTCGTCCTGGTTCTCGTTCTTCTCGTCGTCGATTCTGAGAAGTTTCAAACTTTTGAAGCAAAACACTGTAAACAACCTTAAAACCTGCATACTTGCCTGGGAATCGGCGCTACCTCACGCTGCGCCTCATCGTAGGATGCTGATAAAAATGCGAGGGGAGCGCAAGCGGTTGTTGCGGACCCTGTGGCTCTTTAGCACACTGTCCGCCGACGTCGTCGCCTCCCTCTTTGCGCTTCTGATATCTACGTCACAGTCAGCAACGGTTTGTCGCTTGTTGACCACGGTGTCCTGTTTACCGCCATCCACGATCTCTTGCTCATCAACTCTCGTAAAAAACCATCGGTTTGACGGTCGAACCGGTCTCCACCGATACCAGAACCTCCGCTACCACCTGACGCTCATCCAGTATTACCACGTCCCGACTTTCGAAAACTTTATTGTTCTTCGGGTTGAACATTCGATAGGCCTTGGAACATTCCGAATAGCCGATCAGAATACACGGCTCTGACTTCGGACCCCACTTCGCACGCTTCATCTTCGGCACATGAGCCATCGCAGATGGCACACACAGATCCGGTTTCCGTCCCTTAAACTTCTCGAAAGGGGTGACGGCCTTCGTCGGTGATCGGTTGATTAAATGAACGACAGTCGACGTCGCTTCCGCCCAAAATCGTTCGTCCAACTTGTCTTTAAACATCAGACTTCTCGCTCGCTCCTGAATCGTCCGGTTCATGCGCTCAGCCAACCCATTTTCTTTCGGATTGTGAGGCACGGTCATCTCGTGGCGAATGCCATTCGCCTTGAGAAAATTCTCGAATGGCTTACCGGTATATTCGCCGTCGTTTTCGGTTCGCAGACAATTCAACTTCTTCCCAGTCTGAGTTTCGGAGTAGATCTTGAACTCCTTGAACGCCTCGAACGCATCCTTCTTGGCCTTCAGAAAATAGACAAAAGTCAACCGGCTCGCATCATCGATAAAGGCTACGAAATACTTATTCCCGCCAAGGGAAGGCTTCTACATTGCTCCGCACACGTCCGAATGCACGACCTCGAGAAGATCGCTTGCCCTCGTGCCACCGGATGAGGTTGCCGTTCAACCTCTGATGTTTCGCCTCGATGCAAGGGACACAAGGTGACATCGTCCCGCTTGAAATGTCCATGCCGACCACCATGCCAGGTAATCGCTTCACGCTGTCTACGTTAAGGTGCCCCAGTCACCGATTCCAAATCTCCAGACTGGTGGCTGGTCGTGCCACACACGCACTCGTTTGACCAACCTGGTTCAGTTGGTAGTGGCCATCCTTCTCGCGGCCCGTGGCGATAACTTCTCCCGTTGTTTCGTCCTTGACCACAAACGATTCCCTCGAGAACGTTACACAATAGCCCTTCTAGCAGATGCAACTCACAGAAAGGAGATTTACTGCGAAGTCTGGAACACAGAGTACGTTAGAAATATCTAGTCTACAGCACGCACCTTCCACATCAGCATCCAGCTCGACGGTCCCCGTGGCCACAACCGGTACTTCGGAAGCGTCTGCCACAAAAATGGTCTGTGACACCTGCTTGGTGCAAGGCTTGGTGCCAGCTAGAACACTCTCGTCTCTGCACATGTGGTCTCCGGCTCCAGAGTTCAATATCCACTCGTCCAAGGAGTTCCGCTTCGTGCACGCCAAGAATGCCTTCTGTTTCGTGCTCCGGGAATTCTTCTCGCTCTTCATCGTCGACTTCTGTGGAAACTCCGACGCGTAGTTCCCAAGCTTCTCGCATTTGAAGCACCGCATGACCGACTTGTCCTTCTTCCTGCTACCTTGCTTCGAACCAGTCGCTAATGCCCCACTGGAACCGCCAGCCCTGGTGCTGGGCTCGATCGTCACGTCCTGAAAAATCTTCGACTTCACCCAGTCAGCCGTCGACTTGATACCTGATGCGTCCATTCCCATGACAATCGGTTCGTATCTTATCTCCACGGAAGAACATTCCTCGAGTTCCAACCGCATCAGCTTCCGCAGCAGGCTAATCTTCCGATATTTCCCACTGTCCTGGAAGGCGGTCCGAATGCAATGCCAAGCTTTTTTGGCTGTCCGGGCATTTTGAACAAGGCTATAATTATGCCTCTCGATACTGAGGCAAATTGTCGCCAAGACACGGTCCGACAAATCCTCGCTGATCTGCACGTCGTCCGGGGAATTCACAGCTCGCCAGGATCCCTCCTTAATCATCACCATCCGCATTCCGAACGCCCACGCCGCGTAATCGTCACCAAGGATGGAAGAAAATCACTTCTAGTGACAAATGATACAAATGCTCATACAGTAGCATGATGCCGACACCCTCGCCCCGTGCTTGTATCATGGGATCACAGACAATCAAAGCATCTGATGCACGCTTTATCATGGGATCACACGTAATCGGATAATGTTACAAGTCGCGATAAATTTTATTCATCACGATTTAAACCACTTATGGACCAACAAACAGAATTCATGATTGAAAACAGTGCATTCATTGGCATAACTTGATATTAGAGCAACAAGAATGCACAAAAAGTGAATGATTTTTGGTGTTTATCATTTCGACTTCATGATATTGCGCATTTCCGACCCCACTGGACCCCTATCGTAGTTAGTATAAGTGCTGGATCGTGAATAAAACTGCGGTTTTGCATCGGATCGTGTAGGTGTCTTCTGTGCACTTATGCATTACAAGGTGCTGAATATTGCGCAGAAGACACCGAAACGATTCGATGCAACATCGCAGTTTTATTCACGATTCCGCACTTATACTAACTGCGAAAGGGGTCCAGTGGGGGTGGGAATTGTTATCGCATCATGACCGCACATGCCTCGTGATTCAATTTTCGCGTAGCGTGGTTTGTTATAATGCTTAACGACAACGTTCTATCGTTGTTGCTATGATCGCACGATGCGCTTCAACCGCGACACATTCTGGATCTTATCATGATCACTAGATTTCCATCCTTGATCCGTCACGGCCCTTCAGCTTCTCGAGGGATTGATGAGACACACTGCTGAACGGAACTCGCTGGTCGTACACTCTTGCTTCCTGGTTTCCCCCGGAGGCCACTTCCCTTCGGCTGGCGGAGCCGATAGCTTGAGCAGGACCAAGAGCAGGACCATTTGGCGGTAGTCCGTCTTCGACCGGAAATCCATCTTGAGCTGCTGGGGTTGGTAGGAACCCTTCTCCAGATCTTTTCACGGACATGCTTCAGATGAAAAAATCTTGCAGACTTCTTGAGGAAAAAATTTTCACTTTTCGGCTTGTTGTTAGGCCGGTTGCTAAGTTACACCAGTCAGTAAGAGCTACCCTGGGCTCATAACCTGATAGAATGAAAAACCGTCTGACCAGGTGTAGTGACTAATGCCGTTTTTCTTTTTGATCCAGTTCCAACCTGGGTTGGAACTGGATGAGATCACAGTTTCAACCCCAACCCGATTTCGGTTTCGCTTGTACTAGAGTTTGTTTGACGTTTGTTTGTTTACACATTTTCCGCCAATCCAGTTCCAACCCAGGTTCAAAAAGAAAAACGGCATAATACAAATCCAATGCTTACTATGTTAACAGCTTTTGAGATGCTTCCCAACTTCCCAAAATACTTCCAGATTCCTTCTGAAATGCTACAAAATTTCTTCTGGCATCCTTCCAGAATCCATCAAAGATGTTTCTAAAATTCTTCTAGGATACTTCCAGAATACTTCTACGATGCTTTCAGATTTTTTCTAAAGATACTTCCCAAGTAACTCAAGAATACTAGCAGTTTCTTTCTGGGTTATTTCCAGAATTTTTATGGATTTTTTTCATATTTCTTCTGGAATGCTTCCAGAATCCCTGTGGATTGCTTTCAGAAATTTTCTAGGTTGCCTGTAGAATCTATCTGTGATGCTTCCAGTTTTTTAAGGATGCTACCTGAGTTACCCAAATTTTTGCTCAAACAGAATCAAATTAGGCAAGAAATCATTATACCCACGCTGTTTATACTACTTCATTGCAAAAATGGAGTATTGATCATCTCACCATACAAAATCCAGCTCACTACTTTCAATCTAGTACTTCACTGATTGCGTCCTATTGTCTAGTTCGCGAACGTACGTGACTCCGACAGTTTTTTTTATTTCTGCCAAACATTACTTTCAATTACTTCCAATTTCATGTGTTTTACAATTCAAATCACCTTTTTCACTTCAGCAATACAATGCATTTTCAACTTTCAATCAACCCGTAATCAATTTCATCTAACAAATCCCATCAATTTATTACAAACCAATGCGTCGCCAACATGTGGGAGGTGTCCTTTGCACATTCTAGCTTCTCCCTCCACGTGCCCTCCAGCCAAACCTGCTCACAACCCAGCAACATTTATGCGGCTGGTGGTGAAAAACTATAACCAACAGACAGATCGCAATCAATTCTGCGGAAATAGTTTTATGACGTTTTCTATGAATAATTTAGCTGCGAATCCCCGCTGGATGTTTATGAGAGGGATGTGGTTGTGAAATAGAAGGGGAGGACCGAAAATCACGTCTTCTTTGTTTCGGTTAGGAATTATTTTTGATAATAATTCAACAGACTGCCAGTGCTGCCAAAGAGTTTTGGGTGACATCATTTTCGGACGAACCACTAGTGTGCGTCAATCAGCATTTGCAAAACGACTATTTTGTCGTAGAAAGAAGCGTGTGCGAACATCTGTTGGGTGTACAAAAAATCTCACATATCGTCCTTCCTGTCCTCGCAAATGTAGAAAACCATAAACGAGCTGACGGTGCGGCGCTTCAAATAAGCGAGACTTTCGGAAGCAATATGGGAAAAAGCATCAATCTTGTTCGTTTCGTCTTCGGTGGAAAATTGCAACTTTTTTCCAGCAACTTTGTGCTAAAAGATGAGCAGATTCATCAGCTTGTGTGATGCAAGAAGCAAAAAAAAAAAGTCGAGATAAATGAGTGTTGTTGGCTTTCAGTCAGTTGTTGCTGCCGCACGTGTGCTGTGCGCTGTGCAGCCAGCGCGGCTGCTATTGAAATGCTCAAAACTAGTTTTCTTGGAAATGAGGAAAATGAGAAATTTTCTTTGCTGTTAGTTTTTGGCTGTGTAAAGGATGCCTTCGCGGAAAAATAGATTGAAAGAGGCAAAATTGGCAATATTTGTCGGGAGAAAGTTTACCCATCAGATGATGCTGATAACGTGGCTGTGATGGATGTGGGAATTAGTGTTTCTTGCAGCGGACGAGCAGATCAGTTAACTATAAATTTCAAGAGATGTTTTGCTAGCGACACTTAGAAACAGTTTTGTCTGTTAAACTACAAACTACATATTGGAGTTTTTCGTATTCTACAAAATAGTGACACGGTAAAGGCTGGGTATACTGCGCAATTCAGATCCCATTGTGATCCACTAGCCTCTGCCCAGCAACTACTATCCCTCTATCCCTTCCTACTCGTGGTACCGGTCGGAAACTATGAGCAACCTTAGGGAAGATCGGGTAACCAACCCCGGTGGGAACTTTGGTCGTAGGCTGGGTTTGGTCGTAAGGGGGGGTTTGCTTCGGCAAGCCTGAGCGTCTGTTCTTCAGGAGGAGCGGCTCACAACAGCGTCTGATACCCATGTTAGGGTCGGCTGATCAACGTCCGAGTGCCAGGGAAGGACTCTAAGCTCAACTGTGCACTATGGTCCCTCCGGAAAGTAGGGGATTGGTGTCAGGCCCTACGAGCCAGCCGTAAAAATCCATTGTAACGGAAAATCAACAACAGAATAATACGAACCGAGACCAACGGCAACGACCCCAGCGAACAAAAAGGACTTGCGATTGGAAACTCGGTACGTGAGGGATGCCAGATGTGAAGACATGTCTTCAATTCGAAGACATTTCAAGACCAACAATTGAAAAGGCCGCATCAACATTGCGTAAACAAACACGTTTCTGTCGACTTAGGGCTTTCTGGGATCCACCCACGCATCTCACCACCATTAACAGAAAGCTTGATGTTCGCGCTTTCTGTTAGTAGTGGTGAGGTGTGTGGGTGGAGTTCAAAAGGCCTCAAGTCGACAGAAACATGTTTGTTTACAAAATGTTGATGCGGCCTTTTCAATTGTTGGTCTTGATTTGATGTTCTGTGAAGATATTTATTTTTGTGAAGACATATGGAAGACACTTCATTTTTTGTGAAGACTTTTGAAGACTTCTGGAAGCTGAAAAAAAATGTTGTTTATGTTGGTAATCTAAACCAATAATTCAAAACTTGATGAAAACAGATGAAATTTGTTTAAATTTTTGTAGATAAAATTTTAAACTTTAACCTTAAACTTGCAAATTCTTAAATTTTTAATCTCCATATTGGCGGAAATTTTGAAGCAGTTTTAAGTTAAAATACGAATCAAATTTGAAGACCACCATTTTATGGAAATTTTAGGAAGTATGCTGAACTATTGAACTAATTTTTCATCGGCAATTGTTTATAGAAAATAAAATTTTTATCAACAAAAGTCCTCTGGGAATTCAACTGAGTATTCTCTAATTTTTCAAAAATCTTCAAAATTTCTCGGAAATTCCTCCAGGAGTTCCTCGGGAACCCATCCTGGAGTTGCTAGGGAATTTCTCCAGTAGTTTCTCGGGAATTCATTCAGAAGTTCCTCGTGAATTCCTTTAAGAACTCCACGAGAAATTCTTCTAGGAGTTCCTCGGAATTCCTCTGGGAACTTGTAGACCTCGGGAACTCCTTTAAGGGTTCTGGACAATCCGCCTTTTGACCAGCCGTTTGGGTTCGGCTGTACAACCGCTGGTTAGTTACCTGCTGATGCGTCCGTTCGCGTTGATGGTCCAAGTTGAAAGAGGCCGAGTCGCTTCTGCCACGAGCGCTCGTTGCTGTGTTGAGCTCGGACCCGATTGCTTCGATCTATTCGTGCAGATGGCCGAATAGTGTTCGGGTTTTATAGCAAACAACCATAACCCCTGATCGAGGGGTATTGATACCACACATCCCCCTCCCACAACGAAATTATAAAGTTTCAACTTTAATCTTGTCAGTTACCATGGCAAGCTCGTTTCTGATTTTTCTTTATTAAAGTTCCTAAATATGGCTCATTTGATATGTTACGCTAGATTCAGTTCTGGCATCGGTCGACATAGTCGACATATTGACCAGCCCTACTCACACTTTCTTGCATTCAACTCGGTATTCAAGTTGTCAAAACTTCGACTACCGGGAGTGGAACTGTTGTTTTGTTTACAGTTACCGTCTTGCTGGATGTGATCGGTGTGTAATGAGCCTCTGCACGAAATTGCCATGTCCTGCTCACCCCCACAGAAAATTTGAAAACAGCGCGCACAGTAAAAGTCACATTTGACTTTTACTGTGCGAACTGTTTTCAAGTTTTCTGTGGGAGTGAGCAGTACGCCAGATTCGTGCAGAGGCTCATAACGGGATATTTTCTCTGTTTTATTTTATCATCGTTTTCTTTATCTTACACGGAACCGCCAAACTACCCAAAATTGAGTTCTTTTGACGCAACCCCATAGCTCGGCCCAATAAGCCAATTTTGAGTAAATCGATTAAACTCACACTAGGTAAATTGCCTTCACCTCCAGCAAAAACATTTACTTAAGAGTAGGTAAATTCAACCCAAGACCCCCCCTCATTCAACCCAAATTTGAGTAAACCTGCATTTACCCAAAATTGGCTTATTGGGCTCAAGGACCCTCGTTGGGTAGATGCATCTCTGTTTGTTTTTGACAACATCGGTGAGGGAAAGAGGGAAAACAACCTAATTTTGGGTAACTAGTTTATTCGATATACTCAGCTTTGAGTAAAATCGACCCAAAAATTAGGTAGTTTGATTTCTCCGTGTAGGTGAAGATTTTTGTAAGCAATCAGTTGCCTTAAAAAACGTAAACAAAATCAATTTCATGTTTATCATTTTATTCACGGCAATGAAGTTTAAAAAGGAGGTAAATTAACGTTCAAATCTATCGATAAATGTTGTTTATTTTTAGGCAAGTGTTAACCAAATATTTCGAAAATAGCAATAGTGGAAGAAAGAAATTCAAGTAATCTTTACTGTCAAGTCATTTTGGAGGTATTTCTGATTAGTTATCGACTGCCTACACATAATCTTTCATGTAAAATGGTACCGTTTTCGTTCTGCGTGGTCGCTCGGAGGAGCCCGATCCAGGATTTTTGGTGCTCGAGTTATGCTGAGATGTGCCATTGGGTTTGTCATTGGGTGAGCGCCAGGGCCCAACTTTCCGGGTCTGAGTCACATGCCGTTTGATAATCTGACCGTGATCGTTTTGCAGAGTGAGGCTTCCGTTGTCCTCCTTGATGATAGTGTACTTTTGAGAGTCAAACCTACTGTCGCCTTTTGTACGGTTCAGTCGCTCGATGATGACCGTGTCCCCCGGACTCAAACGGCATACTCGTGCTCCTCTCCTAGCATCCTCCCGGTCCTTAGCCTTTAACTTCTGCTCCTTATCTCTGCGTTCAAATAGGTCCTCGTCATATTTCACCGTTTCATGATGCAGCAAAGGGAGTCTACGTTTTATTTTCCGGCCCATCATTACTTCCTCAGGCGGGAGGCCAGTAACCGAGTGAATAGATGCATTGTGGGCATTGACAGCAGCTTGAAGCTCCTCCTTGAAGCAAGACCCTTTACTAACTGCAGAAGCCATTGCCTTATTGACAAGCTTCATGTAGTTTTCAACGAGCCCATTCTGTTGTGGAAACAGGGGGGTTGAAAACACGGCCTCAATGCCACGATCGGTGCAGTACGCTCGATATTCTTCACCGTTGAATGGTGGTCCGTTGTCGGACCGAACATTTTTCGGAAACCCTTCGCGTGCAAAAACCTCTTCTAGGACATGCCTTGTTTGTTCAAAACTTGTAGATTTGACCGGCCGTGCAATCAAAAACCTATTATCATAGAAAGAATAGTAAGTAGCATACTGGAAATTAACAAAGTATAATTTACCTAGATCGATAGTCAACAATCAGCAAAATTGAAATGCCTCCGTATCTCGCGTATGGGCCATTGAAATCAAGCGCAATGGTTTCCCAAACCGTTTGGGGAGCGAGGATTCTTTTCATAGGAGTTGGCTTTTCGGGTCGTCCATTCGTTGCGCAGGTTTGACAGGTTTTTACCCACTCCTCTGCATCCGTAGATAGTCCGGGCCACCACACACGCTCACGCAGGATGCTCTTGAGTTTTGCAGTCATCGGGTGTCCATCGTGAGCTAGGCTCAGAGTCTTCTCTCGCAGTTTACTGGGAACTACAGCGCATCCATTCTTTACCAGAATTCCGTCGTCAATTGATAGCTCATTTGCTACACTTTCGAACCGGTTAAGTTCCTTTGGCCAGGTACTGGTCTCCAGTGAATCAATCACCTTCTGTAGAGTTTCGTCGACTGCGGTTTCTTCTCGGAGCTCCTTTACCGTCAAGAATCCCACTGAATTTGCTTCCAAGGTTGCTATTTCCCAGGGGCTGTGCTGTTCATCAAACGCGTCATCTTTGCCTGTGTACAACCGTGAAGGTGGATCGGCTATGTTGTCTCTGCCTCGGATGTATTCCACGTCGTAGCTATAAGGGCTGAGACGAAGGGCCCACCCATCCGCTCGAGTTAGGGCTCTCTTAGAGTTCTCACGCGAACGATTCAAGATGAAAGTCACGCCTTGTGCGTCGGTTCTCAACGTGAAATGACGGCCTAGGAGGAAGAACGAAAAATGTTCCACAGCCCACACAGTCGCCAGAGCTTCACGTTGGTTCTGTGCGTATCTTTTCTCAGTATCCGTGAGTGCCTTCGACGCAAAACTTATGATACGGGGAGACTTGGACGAACCTTCCTGTACCAGCACCGCGCCCAGAGCGTTCGGTGACGCATCTGTATACAGTATCGTTCTCTCATTTTCGGCAAAATATCCCAACGTCGTGGTACATCGTGTTATTTGTTCCTTGATTGTTTCGAATGAGGCAAGCTGTTGCGGTCCCCATTCCCAACTTTTATTGGTGGTAGCGGCCCATAGAATGCTCGAGATATCTGCAAAGTTGTTGATATAGGGGCTGACATAAGATGCTAGCCCAAGAAAGCTTTTGAGTTCAGAGACATTGGCTGGGGGTCAAAACTGTCGGATGGCCTTCACTTTTGCTTCATCCACATGAAATCCATTCTCATCCAGTCCATGCCCCAGGAATGTAATGAAACTTTTGTCGAATTCACACTTCTGTACGTTAAGGGTCAAGTTGTTTGCACGAAGTATTCTCAAGACTAGGTTGGTGGTCTCCCTAAGCTTCTCCAACGTATCCGCGAAGATCAGGACATCGTCGATGTAAACTATTAGGTTGTCCACTCCCTCAAGAAGCCGGCACATCTCCCGTTGAAAAATTTCGGGTGCGCAGTTTACGCCGAACATCAAGCGCGTGAAACGGTACATTCCGTTTTCGGAAAGGAATGTCGTGAGATCGCGTGAGTCTTTGCAAAGCTCAAGGTGGTAGTAGGCGTTACTAATGTCCAATTTAGTAAAAAACTTGGCACCGTGAAGTTTTACCTTCATCTCATCCAGTAATGGCATTCGGAAATATTCCCTTTTTATCGCCTTGTTCGGGGCCCGCATGTTGACCACTAGTCGAAAGTCGTTTTTCCCTTTAGGCACCGCGGACATACCACTTATCCATTCTGGTGCTTTTGTGACGCGTTCGATAATGCCGCAAGTTTCCATGTCCTCAAGGCGCTGTCTGGCTGCCTCTCTGAATGCCGCTGGGACATTGTAGTACGCGTTCTTTTCAGGCGGTACTGATGAGTCAACACTGAATTTGACCCTCACTCCGGGCATTTTTGGGAAAATTCCTGCGGTGGTATATTGCTCACAGCTATTCACCGAGAGTCCTACCTTCAACAGCTTCAACTCACATGCCGTGTGTCGCCCAAGCAAGGACCGGCGACCTTCATCGACTACGAGGAATTCTGCGATCACCCTCGGTTTTTCCGCATCTACGACTTCTACCTCCGCCTTAAAAGCACACCGTATTTGCATCGGAGCATCTACCGCATATGCTCGCAGTTCCCTCACTACGTCAACTGGCTCTAATTTCGCCATTCCGCATCGCAACTCCTTTTCCAGACATATCCAATCGTTTCCGCCGACTATATTGACATCGGCACCTGAATCAACGAGAAAATGGTACGGCCTGGACGAACCAAGCCGGCAACGAATAATCGCATCACCTATAGACGCAACTGTGTTTATTTGCTAAAAAACAAGAAGAAAAACGAAAGAACCAAATAAAGGGGACCATCTTACCAAGGTAAATAGGTGTTCGTCAACTAGAACTAAGTGAGTCAAGATGGTGAAATGACTTCAGAGTGTACAATTGCATTTCTTTAGTACCGTGGAGGGCCCATATTCTGCGCACCTAAGACTTCTTCAATTTCAATCAGCTGTGACAAATTCTAAATCGAACCGATTTGGCTGAATTTTTGACCGCACATAGTTATTAGCTTTGTAAATAAGAGAAAAATATAATTCTTATACAAACCACTCAATTTATATGTAAAATTTTGAAAATTCTAAAGTGTGTCTTTGTTCCTAATTCTGCGCACCCATTTTTGGAATGTTCCTTATTCTGCGCACTAGTGTTCCTAATTCTGCGCACATGAGAAAAACTCTAAAAAGATAACATATTGTAATGAGAACATGATTCATAGATTAAATTCAATTGAATTCTTCATTTTCAACTTTTATACGACATTACGACCATATTGGAACTTTGCATGTCCCCAACATAGATACAACCTACTTTGATTACTGAGCAAAGGGAATTTCAATCATAATACACACAAGGATTTTGTAGCATTAGCATTATCGAATACTTCTACGTAAAGTTTTTTAGTTATCCGCATATGCACATATTAGTAAAATTTACTTTCATTTCTAAAGGCATTATAAACTTTTTCGCCATGACAAGGTGGCACAATTTTTGTTTGCAAACTGAGACTTCTTTCTTGTCTAACTCCAGGGTTTCCATTGTTTAAGAAAATTCCATGTAAACTCACATCAAATATCGCATTTGACGAATGCTTGCATGATTACATAAAATTTTCCCAGAGGTTGATAGCAAATGTTCAAAACAAGTGGTTAGTCCGGTCACAAACTATCAGATCAAAAATGCAAGAATCGTAAATTAGCCTTCAAAGTTTATAAACTAACTTGTTGAGACGAAATTACATTCACCGGATTGCTAGAAACATAGAATATACTAGTTATAACTATGTTGGCATTTATATGATGTTTGTTTATTAATTATATGTTCAAAACTTAGTGTTGAAATGTCTGCGCAGAATTAGGACCACTATTTAATATCGGTTCCTAATTCTGCGCACCTAAGAAGAACAAGAAGATTAAGCAAGGAAGAAGAAAACTCAATTGTTTTTTGCCGATTCTGATTCCTCGAAGACAGCAGTACAGGATGCGCATGGAAAAGCAGACATTCTCTTCATTATTTATGTCGCAAAATGCTTCAGCTCATGAGGCAACTTTTTAGCAGCTTCGCTAACGGACACATATTTCAGGCAATTTCCAGTACTTGTAACATCATTTTATTTTTTTACAAAATAATGGTCGTTGATTTCAAACATTTTTCTTCACAAACTTTTTCATTACTATTGAAACAATATTCAAAAAATATATTTGAAGCTAATATTGAACTAGCGCCCATGATTTTGTGGTATATTCGCGAAAGTGCGCAGAATTAGGGCCGGTCACGGTACGTTGCTTTTATTCGATCTACAAATCCATTTATGCGTTCTAATTATACCTGTTCATCGTTTGATTCCTTGCCCCATCCAGGTAGAGGACCGTTGCGTGGGATGATACGTGGTTTTTCGTCGACGGTTTTGACTCGACGCTGTTGACACCAGTCTTGGGTTTCTTGCGACATGTTACGCTGAAATGACCAACTCGTCCACAGGTGTTGCACGCTTTATCCAAAGCTGGGCACGTATTACGTTTGTGGGACAGATAACCACATCTCCAGCAACGCGACCGCTGCCCCTGACGAAAATCTTGGGATGGTCCTTTACTTTTCGTCCTTTCGAATCCCCTGCCTTCTTCGACTTTCCGTATCTTCCGAAATGGTTCCCTCTCGCGGCTATGATCTCGCTTTCTGGTGATAGCTAGAATATCCTGTGGCTTGTCCTCTGCTGCTTGTTCACGGACTTCAAACGCTTCGACTCTTGAAGCTGCTTTCAGGATGTAATCTGCATCATGTCCGTACGTCCTTCCGGCTGTCGCTAACTCCCGGTTCTGCATGCCCTTTAGGAGCTGGGCGAGCACGAAACGAGTTTGGTCCCCAGGGCTGTAACCACACAAACGAACTTTTTGTGTCAGCCTAGCGTGGAAAGTGACAATGGTTTCTCCCTTCGCTTGTCGCATGGCCTGGAACGCCTCGTGTTCTGCGGCTGTGTCGGTCATTGACTTGAAATAGTCGTTCACTTTCGAGACTAGAGTCGAATAGCATCCAGGATCGCGGTAATCCGGTTGTAAATTTGCAGCGCTGATGATATCCTGCAAATTTTTCCCGAGCGATAGGTAGAGCAACTTTGCACGGTCGACTGAACTGACAAACGTTGATAGTGATGCAGCGGTTTCAAAATTCCCGATGAATGCTTGCCAGTTCTCCCACAGCTTGCTCGACGGAATGTCCCTTGGAAATTTAGGAATAAGATCCCAACGGATGTTACTTCCCTTGTCCGAAGGTCCAGGGTACGAAGATGGTCCAACATCGCGCTTCTCGGTGTATTCGATTGGGTTTATCATCGGATCTGTTGCGGAAGGACGGTTTTCTATGACCGTTTTCTCCAAGTGGTGCATTCCTTCATTGATCTCACTGGTTTCCGGTACAGCTGGTTCCCCGGTTTCAACGGTCTCATGAGCACCCACTTCCAGGTCATCAGGGCAAATAGAGTTCTTGTCGCTTTCATATTCGCTTGTCTCACTGATATCCGAGTCATCCTCGGCATTCGGAGCCAGAACATATCTTCCGCCGCAATACATGTTGCACTCTAGCAAAAAAGTAACGAGACACATTGGACGGTTAGTACATGCCTTTTTTTTATTCAAAATCTCTGACTATTTTCGGACAAATTTTGCAATTAGATTTTCGATTCCAAAAAAATCTAGAAACGGATTCTAGGATTTGCGCGGCCATTTGTTTCGAGCCACGTTCTTTGTCGTTTTCTTGTTCAACAAACCTGAAAACCTTCTATGGTAGAACAATTTTATCCGCGGACCAGTTCTACTAATTCAATTAAATTTATTGTATTGCTAATTTAAAGATTTTGGTTTTTTTTTTCTAAAAAATCCGCAATATTTTGTCGCGTGAACTTGCTAGGTCTTGAAGTTGCAGCAAACGCATTATCTTCGCGAGCACTTAATAACGTTTAAAACCCATTACCTGGGACTTTTCAAAATTAAGTAAAATAAACATACTCAAGGGCATATAGTCAATGCAACCAGCCCTATACACAGCGACTGACAGCTGGTGGCCGCGACCACAGAAGGAGAAAATCACGCTTCAAGCAGCATTTCGGCGTTTTCCTGGAATCTATCACGATCACGGCCAATGCAATTTCATTTTTCATGTCTTATTATCTCCGAAACTTAAGAGACACGTATTTCTGTTTAAAAAAATCCGGTGTACTTCCGGTACACCTTGTGGAACCACCAGCCACAAACCAACATAATGTAAAATCGTTCCAAACATTTACAGATTCGATCCGGTGTTCTTCCAGAACACCTTTCATCATACTTGGCTACGCATCTAGTTATCCGGTATTCTTCTAGAACACCTTACAGCATCCTCAGCTGCAAGCCAAAAAAAAATCAACCTAATTTCCATGTACAAGGAATTGCTCCTACCAGCAATTTGTTCCGGTATTCTTCGAGAACACCTTGCAGAAAAACTTTCTGCAAACCAGCACAATCACATCAAACGGGATTTCATTGAATTCCGGCATTCTTCGAGAACGCCTTGCAGAAAAAAACCGAACTGCAAACCAACTCAAGCGCATTGCACGTGATTTCGCTACGTTAAAATATACGCATTCCGGTATTCTTCTAGAACACCTTGTGGCAAAATTGCCACAAACCAAAATCTACTTACTTTGGAATTCTTAAAATAATTGCAAATTGCAATTTTGTCAGAAAATACCACAGGTTAAACTGGCAGGTTCGCCAATGGACAATCCGCCTTTTGACCAGCCGTTTGGGTTCGGCTGTACAACCGCTGGTTAGTTACCTGCTGATGCGTCCGTTCGCGTTGATGGTCCAAGTTGAAAGAGGCCGAGTCGCTTCTGCCACGAGCGCTCGTTGCCGTGTTGAGCTCGGACCCGATTGCTTCGATCTATTCGTGCAGATGGCCGAATAGTGTTCGGGTTTTATAGCAAACAACCATAACCCCTGATCGAGGGGTATTGATACCACACAGGTTCCTCAGTTTCTCGGGAATTCCACCAGGAGTTTGTCGGGGATTAATCTAGGAGTTCCTCGGGAATTCATTCTGGGATTCCAAAGTAATTTCTCCGGGAGTTCCTCGGGAATTCCGTCAGAAGTTCCTCGAGAATTCTTTCAGGAGTTCCTCGGAAATTTCTCCAGGAGTTCCTCGGGAATTCCTCCAAGAGTTCCTCAAAAATTCTTCCAGGAGTTCTTTGAGAAATCCTTCCAGCAGTTCCTCAGGAATCCTTCCAGGAGTTCCCAGAAAATTCCTTCATGTATTCTTCGGGAATTTCTCCTGGAGTTTTTTAGGATTCCTCCAGGAGTTCCTCATGAATTCTTCCAGTTCCTCGGGAATGCCTCTTGAAGTTCATCGAGTATTCCTTAAAGGAGTTCCTCGGGAATTCCTCTGGAGCTCTTTGAGAGCTCCTCTAGAAGTTCCTCGGAAATTCCTTACCTCTAAGAGTTCCTCGGAAATTCTCCCACACACTTCGAAAAACCCATGTAATTTTGTGTCATTTGACGCCGACATATAGCAGCGAGCAAAATGACACAAAATTAAGTTTGATCTTATTTTTACACTATTCTAATTCCAACGGGCTTGTAATTTTACAGCAAGCGTCTCCTGTTGTTAACCTAACCTCAAACCCATCTATTTCCAGAATTCTACTGTGCAGTTTTTTTCGGAATAAATATAACAAATACTTAAATATGATTTAAACACACTTTATTAGGTTTTCATCTTGATTTTTATCGCTTCACATACAACATATTTATTACATAGCTGTTTTGCACTAAAAAATCACTTGATCCGGACCATCCGGACGACCTCCTCCTCCGTATAGACACGTTATAAAATATTTTTCTGCCACTGCCATTAACTGCCATCCAAGTTTAAGAGCATCGCGTCATCGTTCTGCATGCTGTCGCCCGTGTTTCTTTTATCCAGGATCAATCACTGCACAATTAGATCAATAATTTTGTAATTGCTTGCTAAAACACAGCTCGAAGACGATCGAACAAACAACCGACGGCGTTTGACGTTTCATAGTCACAAACACCGCGCGGTTGGATTGCGTTATTGGTCATGCAAATTTGTGGCACATGAAACTGAGAAGTAAGTCTTATGTTTCAATGTTGCTTGTAAACGCTTAAAAGCTTGTCAAAAATGTCTTATACAGATCCGACAAAGATTTTATTTTCATTCACGTTTCCAAAGACTTAAAATAATGTCATATGTTTGTTTATGTCACGAATTTCTATGTCAGTTTATTCAATTATGTCACCATCAAAATTGAGATTTTCTTAGTGTGCAGAAGTTCATCGAGAATCCCTATAGCATTTTCTCGGGAATTCTTCCAGAAGATTCTCGGGAAATGTTTCAGGAGTTAATCAGATATTCAACTGGATATACCTATGAATACCTTCAGGGAATTCCTAAGAAACTCCTGGAGTAGGTTTTCTGGGGACCAAGAGGAATTTCCGAGGAGTTGCCAGAAAAGAATCTTGCGAAACTATGAAGAACTGCCCGTGGAATTCTTGGAGGGATTCCCAAGAAACATATAACTCCTCGGTAAATTCCCGAGGAATTCCTGGAGGTTTTCCCGACAAACTTTTTTAAGGAATTCCTAAAGGAATTCTCGATGAACTTCTGGAGAAATTCCCGAAGAATTCCTGCAAGAATTCCCGAAGAACTCCTGGAAGGAATCACCGATGAAGTGCTAGTGCAATTCCCGAGAAACTCCTGAAGAAATTTCCGATGAACTCCTGGAAGAATTGCCAAGGAATTCCTGGAGGAATTTCTTGGGAACTTCTGGAAAAAAAATGCAGAGGAGCTCCTGAAAGAATTCTCGGGAAACTTGCAACACTTATAGAGGAAATCCCGAGGAACTCATGGAGGAATTCACAAGGATCTTCAGGAGGAATTCTGTAGGATTTCCCGAAGATTGCCTGGAGGAATTTCCGATGAATTCTTGGAGGAATTTCCGAGGATCTACAGGAGGATTTCCCGACAAACTTTTCAAGGAATTTCTGAAAGGATTCCCGATGAGATTCTGGAGGAACTCCAGATAAACTTCCGGAAAAAAACCCGGGGAACCCCGACAGGAATCCCCAAGGAACTTCTGTAAGAATTGCCAAGGACTTCTTGGAGTATCTCCAAGGATGTCCTGGATGAATTCTCGAGAAACTTCTGAAGGATTTTTCGAGAATCTTCTGGAGGAGTTCCCGAGGATGTCCTGGTAAAATTCCTAAAGATCTCCTAGAGGAATTCCTCCTAAAACTCCTAAAGAAGATCTCGAAGAACTCAGTGAGGAATTTTCTAAGAGCTTCTTGAAGAATTTCCGAGGAACTCCTGTAGAATTTTCCGAGGAACTCCTGAAGAAAATCTCGGGGAACTTATGAAAGAATTCCGAAGGAACTCCTAGAGAAGTTCTCGAGGAACTTCCGGAGGAATTCCTGAGGATCTCCAGGAGGAGTTGCTGAGGATCTTCTGCAGGAATTCCTGAGGAATTCCTGGAGGAATTCTCAAGGATCACTTGATCTGGAGGAATTCCCGAGACACTCCACGATGAATGCCCAGGGATCTTCCGATGGTATTCTTGAGGACTTCCTGGGAGAATTTCCGAGGAATTTGCGAAGGAATTGCTGGAGAAATTCGTGAAAATAAATCCGATGAACTTGTTTAGGAATTTTCGGGAAAACCCCTTGAAATTGCCATGGAAATTCTGAAGAGAATTATTGCATTATTGCTGGAAAACCACACGGTATACTCCTGCATATAAAACCGAGTATAAAACTAAGTGAGAACATTAGCATAAATTTTGACTTTTAACACAAATGTTATACCAAAGCTAGAATATGGGGTGTGAAGACATTTTAGCGTGCCTTGTAAAGACATTTTAAAAGTTCACCTGGCATCCCTGCGTGGAACTGTCGATCTCTCAACTTCATTGGAAGCACCCGCATACTCGCCGATTTACTGAAGAACCGCGGGTTCGGCATCGTAGCGCTGCAGGAGGTGTGTTGGACAGGATCCATGGTGCCAACGTGTAGAGGTAATCATACCATCTACCAGAGCTGCGGCAACATACGCGAGCTGGGAACAGCTTTCATCGTGATGGGTGATATGCAGAGGCGCGTGCTCGATGGCCGATCGATAAAAGAATGTGCAGGTTGAGGATCTTCAACTTCAGCATAATAAACGTGCACAGCCCACACTCCGGATGTACTGATGATGACAAGGACGCATTTTACGCGCAGCGAGTACGATCGTTTCCCAAGCCACGACGTCAAGATCATCATAGGAGATTTGAACGTTCAGGTAGGCCAGGAGGAGGAATTCAGACCGACGATTGGTTAGTTCAGGGCCCACAAGCAGACGAACGAAAACGGCCTTCGAGTCATTGATTTCGCCGCCTTCAAAAATATGGCCATACGTAGCACCTTTTTCCAACGCAGCCTCCCTTATCGTTACACCTGGAGATCACCACAGCAGACGGAATCTCAAATCGACCACGTTCTGATTGACGGACGGCACTTCTCCGACATTATCGACATCAGGACCTATCGTGGCGCCAACATCGACTCCGACCACTATCTGGTGATGGTCAAACTGCGCCCAAAACTCTCCGTCATCAACAATGTACGGTACCGGCGATCGCCACGGTACAACCTAGAGCGACTAAAGCAACCGGATGTCGCCTCAGCATACGCGCAGAATCTCGAGGCCGCGTTGCCAGACGAGTTCGAGCTCGATGAGGCCCCTCTAGAGGACTGCTGGAGTACAGTGAAAGCAGCCATCAACGACGTAGCCGAGAGCATCATCGGGTACGTGGAACGGAATCGACGGAAAGAGTGCAGAACGGTATTGGAGGAGAAGGACGCAGCGAGGGCGATAATGCTGCAGCAAGGGACCCGACAAAACGTGGAACGTTACAAACAGAAGCGGAACAGCAGACCCGCCTCTTTCGGGAGAAAAAGCGCCGCCTGGAAGAAACGGAGTGTGAAGAAATGGAACTGCTGTGCCGTTCCCAAGAAACATGGAAGTTCTATCAGAAGCTTAACGCATCCCGCAACGGCTTCGTACCGCGAGCCGAAATATGCAGGGATAAAGACGAAGGCCTCTTCACGGACGGATGTGAGGTGATCGTAAGGTGGGAGCAGCACTTCGATCAGCACCTGAATGGCGTGGAGAACGTAAGCACGGGAGACTACGGCAACGGAGGAAACGACGACGCCAGTGCAGCGGAGGATGGAAATGAACCAACTCCCACGCTGAGGGAAGTGGATGCCATTCACCAGCTTAAAACCAACAAAGCAGATGGTAAGGATGGTATCGCAGCTGAACTCATCAAGATGGGCCCAGAAAAGTTGGCCACCTGTTTGCATCGGCTGATATTCAGGATCTGGGAAACCGAACAGGGCCCATATATCCGAGGCGGTAAACGCACGGGTATTCAGCATGACCATGCTGAGGGCGACGGGTTCGATTCCCGGTCGGTCCAGGATCGTTTCGTAAAGGAAATTTCCTTGACTTCCTTGGGCATAGAGGAGTATCTTCGTGCCTGCCACACGATATACGCATGCAAAATGGTCATTGGCAGAGGAAGCTCTCAGTTAATAACTGTGGAAGTGCTCATAGAACACTAAGCTGAGAAGCAGGCTTTGTCACAATGAGGACGTAACGCCAATAAGAGAGAAGAGAGAGAAACCGAACAGCTACCGGAGGAGTGGAAGGAAAGGGTAATCTGCCTCATTCACAAGAAAGGCGGCCATTTGGAAGGTGAGAACTTCAGGGCGATCACTATTTTGAATGCTGCCTACAAAGTGCTATCCCAGATCATCTTCCGTCGTCTGTCACCTAAAACTAATGAGTTCATGGGAAGTTATCAAGCCGGCTTCATCGACGGCCGATCGACAACGGACCAGATCTTCACCGTACGGCAAATCCTCCAGAAATGCCGTGAATACCAGGTCCCAACGCATCACCTGTTTATCGACTTCAAGGCGGCATACGACAGTATCGACCGCGCAGAGCTATGAAGAATCATGGACGAAAACGGCTTTCCAGGGAAGCTGACTAGACTGATTAAAGCAACGATGGACGGTGTGCAAAACTGCGTAAGGGTTTCGGGTGAACTATCCAGTTCATTCGAATGTCGCCGGGACTGCGATAAAGTGACGGACTCTTATGCCTACTCTTTAACATCGCTCTGGAAGGTGTGATGTGACGAGCCGGGCTCAACAGTTGGGGAACGATTTTCACAAAATCCGGTCAATTTGTTTGCTTTGCGGACAACATGAACATTATTGCCAGAACGTTTGGAACGGTAACAGAGCTGTACACCCGCCTGAAACGCGAAGCAGCAAAGGTCGGACTGGTGAATGCCTCAAAAACAAAGTACATGCTGGTAGGCGAACACGACCGGATCCGTCTGGGTAGTAATGTTACAATAAACGGGGATACTTTCGACGTGTTGGAGGAATGCGTCTACCTCGGGTCCTTACTGACGGCTGACAACAACGTGAGCCGTGAAATCCTTAGGCGCATCATCAGCGGAAGTCGGGCCTACTACGGGCTCCAGAAGAAACAGTGGTCGAAAAAGATTCACCCACGCATCCAATGTACCATGTACAAAACGCCAGTAAGACCGGTGGTCCTCAACGGACACGAGACATGGACCATGCTCGAGGAGGACCTGCAAGCACTCGGAGTTTTCGAGCGACGCGTCCTAAGGACGATCTTCGGCGGTGTGCAGGAGAACGGTATATGACGGAGAAGGATTAACCACGAGCTCGCTGCACTTTAGGTGAACCAAGCAGATACAAGGTGGCCAATGCCGGAAGGATACGGTGGGCAGGGCATGTTGCAAGAATGCCGGACAACAACCCTGCATAGCTGGTGTTTGCAACTGATCCGGTTGGCACAAGAAGGCGTGGAGCACAGAGAGCATGAGGGGCGGACCAGGTGGAGCGTGACTTGGCGAGCATTGGGCGCGACCGAGGATGGAGAGCAACAGCCACAAACCGAGTATTGTAGCGTACTATTGTGGATTATGTCTTGTCTTAAATGTGATGTTGAACAAATAAGAGTATGTAAAAAAGTTTAACTGTAAAGTAAATTACAAAAAATACAAAATAGTGTTATTGAATAATTCTCATAAATCTGTCGAAAACTCAAGGATGTACATGGGGTAAAATAATACCCACCATCCCATCGCATCGACTGTTGATGCCCAGATCAGCAACCACTCAACCTGAAGGAGGGTTAATTGAAGCACGATTCTTGCTGATCCACACATAATCCTTTTTACGCGAGGCAGAGAGCTCTCGTTGATCTGCTGCTCTCCCACTTCATCAACGCGGCAGATGGCGCTGACGGCTATTGATGGCGGTCGCTCGCGCAAAGGTAAAGTTTCTGTCCAATTAAGTCAACAGAATCCCATCAACGGGCGGAACGAAATGTCTCCGCTCCGTGTTGGGTCAGGATTGTGTGTGATAAACTGTGGAAGTACCACTGGGATAATGGCTGTGGCGCCGCGACGGTGGCCAGAGTTATTAATCGTGATTACACTCCGATGGGTGGGATTAGCGGTTGTTGATTGAGTGGTGATTGTGGTGGCGCCCCACTGTTTAATTATTTGGTGAAATTACAGCTGGCTGCGGAGTTATGACGCTTTTCAAATTTTTAAAATGAAACATTACCAAAAATTCTTTTGTTTTTTGATTGAAAAACTTTGTACTCAACCAAAACCGGAACTCTCATTAATCATCCCGTTTGGAAGCTGCCAACATTGTTTTACTCTGGAAGCCGGTTCGGTATGTATGCGCTTTCCGAGCAACAACTACACACGAAAGAATGCAGCAACGGAACCGACCAACGACGACGATGACGGCAATGGATTGCTATTTTTCCGGATGACGATACTTTCACATATGGCGCTACGAATTTCCACGTTCTTCAGATTTCTGAATACTACGCAATCATCGCATTTATGTTACCAATCACTGAAACAATGAAACAACTTTCAATGCATGTAACTGATTTGTTTTTTTTTGGCAGAATGTCGAACAAACTTACTTACTTACTTACTCTCAGTCCTGAGCACCCATAATGGTGCCGAATTGAAAGATTTCCATCCTAGGCGATTGCCAGCCATCGCATTGACCTGTGGCCAGGTCAGATTTCTGTCGACTTTCTTGATTTCGTTGTTGAGGCTGCGCCGCACGCATACCAGGAACCTACATATTATCGAACTTGCATGAACCTAAAATCTTTTTCCATAGGGTTTCAGCTTATGGTCTTACCTATCAGAAAAGCCTTTGTTCAAAATATTCTATCGATAAAAATTGAAATGATTCAAGTTTGAAGATTTTCCATCAAATGAGGTATATTCAGAGCATAATTTTGTTGATTATTCCAAACTGCAAACAACAAGGCATCGTGCGTGACCTGTCACATACCCGATAGTCTCTTCTTAGTTTTATAGACATTATATTCACTTGTCATTTCTCCGGCATCTGTGTTATATGATCAGCCCAAGGGAGTCTTCCGTGGTTCATTAGCTCATTTTTTTTTATTTTGTGGGCTTCGTGGTCATGCGGTTAGTGGAGTTAAACGTTTAGGTGTATACTGCCGAAATTCTGCAGAGTGACGTAAGCGACATTGATAGTTTTGACCCATTTTTTGGTTATTATGCATACGACTCTTGGTCATCCTCTAAGTTTCTTTCCATACATGAACTTTTCGTGAAACGAAAAATTCCTAACAAGCTTCTGTGTGTTGTCTGTCATATGGTGGTTATATGGTGGTATTCAGTCTGTTCAGCGTCTGGCAGAAGACGGTGTGAAATGCCAAAAAAAGAGTTTAGGTTCATGCAAGTTTGATACTTAGGTTCCTGGTATGCGTTTATTTACGTTTCGGCAATGTTTCTTGTCATCTTCAAAGGAAAAATTTTTGTTCGTTCTGTGTCTGTTGAACTAACCACGGTGTGTCTGGTGGACAACATTATTTTAAAAAAATCGGTATCGCTAAAATAGCCACCAAACGAAAGCTAAGGGTCCCACCTTTCATTTGAGCCTTAATTGAGAAAGTTCTATCGGCGGGTCTAGAACAATTTTTTTTTTTTTGATATAATATGATATTTTTTCGTATTTTCTCAAAGTACTAAGTAATAACGAAAAACAGTTTATCCATTGCCAACATGGCTTTCCGACGAAAATTTTTTTATATGATGTTTATTACACTTCCCAAAAAAGCATAATAGTCCCAAGTGAATAAAAAAATCCAGTAAACAGTAGTCAGCTTCGTGGTTATGGGCAGTAATGCTAGAAAAATTGTAATAGCTTCAAGCAGGTGGAGATGATGAGTTCAAATTTAAATTTACATGTGTACCGCGTCATGCTCTAATACTGGTAATTATTATTATATCACCGTGTTCCTCCTTATAGCGTGCATTTGACAAAAATTTCAACTATTTGACGAATTTTATTATTTTCTCTATTGAGCAATGCACGATATAAGCACAGACAAACAGACGTAACACTCTTTTACAGGGCTTGGCACATGCATTTAACGATGAATTCAAATTTCGTATGATTTCCGCGATCCTTTCACCAGAGGTGCTAATGTTCGATATCTTTGATGCTTGCGAAGGTACACGTTGCTGAATGATACAAACGAAACTTACAGGTGATATGTATAGTAGAGTGCGTGTTAGTGCATGCAAAGATACTACAATTAATTACAAGACGACATACACTTTCCAGAATCCTAAGATGACCGCAACTCGACATTTTCTGGAATCCAATTTTTAAAACGCGTGTATTTCTTATGGGGCAGGTGGGTCACGACCCATTATTTGAGATAGGTGGGCCTATAATAATGGAGCAAAACTAAAATAAAAATTGTGTTGTTTTAATTAGTTTATTAGTGAAAAAGATACTTTTTCATAATATTCTAATTGAAATCCGAGATTTTTTGACCAATCCAAATTCCTGTGTAGTAGTGGTTTGTGTTCAGATTTCCCGTGTTAATCTATCTGTAAGAACTTTGTAAACATCTTTTGTTCTCACGTATATGGATAGGCTTGCAATAGGTTTCGTGAGATAAAATTTGGAGAACTCAATTGTTCTCAAGGCCACCATTAACATAATCGTCATCTTTGAAAAATGTAAAACGATTTTCTCATCCAAAACTGATATTTTCGTATTAAGAATGTATTCACTGTATTGCTGCAGAAGAATGGAGTACAGTGATTGCATTTTCAATGCATATATTAAATCTCCTTTTAGCATCTTTAGCAGAATTGCAACGTGCACTATCTTTTTGCATCATCGGTAGTAGTGCTAAGTCTGCCGCGTTTGCCCGTTAATTGAGGAGAAACTATAGTTCTTGCAGTACTACATGTTTCACAATTACAGAAAATATAGATGCTCCGCGTAGAAGATTTAAATTATATTTATACTTAAAGAAAGTAATTCTAAAGGGTATGAGCTCATCATTGGACTAATAAACTTTAAATGAATAATTGCGATATATTATCGAGGGATAATACCAACTTCTACATTTGGTATATTTCAGAAAGTGTTGTTCAATAATATCAATAACCTGCAAATACAAATAAAAACAAGTTGGGACTTCTAATTTATTCTGTATGCTCAACCATATAAAACAAATATCTAAATCAGTGAACATCAACTACCTTCAATGATATTAGTGGTTACAGAAAAAGCTTCTTCGATCACAGCACGCACACCTTGGTACGGTTTTCATCGTAACTTTATGATTTCATGTCGTAGTTGTTTCTCTAAAAGTTTGGAGCAAAGCTATGTTGGATTTTTTTTTTACTTTTTTATGATTCAATAGGCCATATGAATAAAGCTGAGTAAATACTCTTTACTCAGATCTCTGTGAAGGTTCACAGAGATTTGTTCTACGGCTTTACAGAGATTTAGTAAAGAGTATTTACTCAATTTTATTCATATGGCCTAATACCTAATTATATACCACACAGCAATCCTTCTAATTTGCAAAAATTTTGAATGCTTTTACAAGTACCAGAAAGGAACACAAAATGAACGAATACCGGACTCGGCACGTAGTCATTTTATCCGAGCTACTTTGTTGATCGTTTTATTTTTATTGACATCCAAGTCATGGTCTACTACGACTGTAAAATTTTTCGAACCTGTGGTACTGTCGATAAAAACGAGGAGAATGGCAGTTGAAATAACTTCTTCTACATGTCAATAAGGAGAAGATGGTTAACACACATACTTAAATATTGGCAAAATTCTATTATAACTCTCTTAAATATTTTTTTACACTTGTCTGGGCAACATTTTGTTTAAAAAAATGAATTTGTTTTACTTGTTTACTCTATTAGTATGATACGTTACTAATGAGCGACCTTATACGAGCCCATTAGGTTACACTCTAGGTGGAAAGAAAGAAAATGCAAGTCTCATAGTAATAAATTTTTGAAAAAAAAAATTGTTCTAGGACCGCCGATAGAACTTTCTTGTTTTAGCCTCAAATGAAAGGGGGGACCTTCAGCTTTCGTTTGGTGGGTGTCTTAGCGATACCGATTTTTTTTAAATAATTTTGTTCTACCAGACACACCGTGATAACCAAATGATTTGTTGAAAGAGTTTGTTGACTGCTTAGCCGAAAAATTCAACATTCAGTGCATCCAGTGCATTAGAGGGCCCATATAGCCGAGGCGGTAAACGCACGGGTATTCAGCATGACCATGCTGAGGGTGACGGGTTCGATTCCCGGTCGGTCCAGGATCTTTTCGTAAAGGAAATTTCATTGACTTCCTTGGGCATAGAGTATCTTCGTGCCTGCCACACGATATACGCATGCAAAATGGTCATTGGCAGAGGAAGCTCTCAGTTAATAACTGTGGAAGTGCTCATAGAACACTAAGCTGAGAAGCAGGCTTTGTCCCAGTGAGGACGTTACGCCAAGAAGAAGAAGAAGAAGAAGTGCATCCAAAGAGTCGAACACTCAAACTGCCAGTTATACGATACGTTAATCAAAGCCTCCTCCAGAATCCCAATGTTAAGTACTTGGCATTTACAATTTACAATTTCGGATTTCAGCTTAGGCAGGCTTTGGTTTTAGCGTTGATTATTTCTTATCTTCGCCAACGTTTCGGTCCTCGGATCGGACCTTCTTCAGGGCTCGATAATAATCAACTGGCCAATTTATAATAGCTTTTTAATAAAAATGGCCATAGCATGTTGAACCCCTATATTGGGAATTCATATTGTATGTGACACCTTGATTCTATTTCGCACCAAGATCATATATTACATCATTGTAGTGACCTAAACCCCCTCTTGGCAGGACCCCTGCACACGCTAGTGCAAGGACTTCCTCCGCCAAAAATGTGTAGATGAAGCACTTTCGCTCGGCGTCCTTCACTAGTACGAGTACGTCTGATGCAGTCCGCACCAGCTCTCAGATACATGAGCTTAGCATATCGCCTGCAAGATCTCCAAGTACTCAGTAGCAAAAAAAAACCCCCGAGCCGAATTTTCCTCCCAAAATCTGTCAAGTTCAATCTTTTGTAACTTTGGCAATTATCAATATTTTTGACTGAAAATTGCACCACTTCATCATCAGTTTATATTGACAATCTATGGTCAAAATTTCAAATTAATAGAAATTTCATATTTTGAATTGTGATAAGTTATGTGAAAAAAAAACACTATTGAAGAAATCCGTATTTTAGTGAAAATTGAAGTAGCTTTATGAAAATTTCACTGCAGCGTCAGAAAATATAGGATCCAATTTGCATCCAGTGTACCTTATTGTAAGCAAGTTGGTGGGCATCACTTGGTAACGCATTTTAATACATAGTAACGCGTGTAACATCACTTGTTTGCTTACAGTAAAGTTTTTACAGTAGCCAACATTTGAAATTCATACACAAAACTCAAGTTGACAATTATAGACAATTGTCTATTCATTGACATATGGTTGTAACGGATTACGCTTAACACACTATGTGTTACGAGTGGGATGTCATATCATAAATAACTAATATACGGAAATTTAAGTAAACGCGTCATACTATATTAATTGTTTATTAAAAACTTAGGCCGTTCGCAATGCTGTTTTATTTTGTATGGCGAGTTTTAAAAATTTTAAAACTCGCCATACAAAATAAAACAGCATTGCGAACGGTCTTAGTACTGAACATGGAATGGAACGAATTGACGTCGGCTTTTCTGCTGCACTGGTGATTCTGACGTTGCAGTGAAATTTTCATAAAGCAACTTCAATGTTTCACTAAAATACGGGTTTTTGAAAATAATATGTTCAAAAATGACTTTTTGAACGATCGATTGCTCCTCATCAATTTCATCCAAGTAAAAGGACTATAAGGATGACGTCACAAGTTGACGTCCAAAATCGAAGTTTACATTGTTAAATAGCGTGCCTCGTCTTCTGGTCTACTGTGTGCCTCATCACACACACATTGCTGCCCTCGTTAATGCTCCTTAGTTGTTTTCCACCCAATTGTTAGCAAGACGATGGCATAACTTAAGCTAGCCACGTAAACAAAGTCTGATGGAAAAAGCTGCGATTTTGCGGTAGGGGTAAAGAAGATGGCTGGTGTGGAAATCGCACCGGCGAATGTTCATGTTACTTAAAATATTAAACAAATATGGCAATTCACACCGTCTTCAGCCAGACGCTGAACAGACTGAATATTACTATCATCATATAACCGACAACACACAGAAGCTAGTTAGGAATTTTTCGTTTCACGAATTTTTTTTTCCGAGTCTCACTCCATGACTTACTACATATACACCTTGTTCATGTATCACGAAAGCGCTTCATCTGGTTTACTACCTGTGCACCGTCTTTCGGTAAAATACGAGTGACGACTCCCTCGACTCCGACATCTCAACGAATGATGACAGAAAAATGACAAGCAGCCCTTCGGAAATGAAAGATGGAGGAAAAACGATTTCCGATCACCCCTCGGATATAAAAGGCCTTCGAAGACGTCATCGGCTCTCTTTTTCGCTCCGGTCGTCATCTATACATGGAAGTGCACGGAAAACGTAATGTAAATTAAGAAATTATAAGTAGTGTTTAAGAAATAAACGGCATGAAATATAGTGAATTAGAAGTTTAAAAGTAAAAATAAAGTGAAATTATAGCATGAACTAGAATAAAGTGAATTCTTAAACAAAAGTGGACTAAGAAGTGTAGTGCGTGAGTGATCATCCGAAGTACTGAGGGAGAACAGAAAATTGGGAACTACTTCCTGACCTGGGACACTGAACAGCGGTTTCTCAGCTATCGTTCACCGTTCACCTACGTTATCGACAAAGTGGTCCTTCGAGCCGGATAACCGGATTCAACGTGGAACTCCGGTGTATCGCCAGTCCTTCGCAACATATCCCCACGTGTCAGGTCAGGTTAAGGATCCATCGAAACTTCTGGAGCCTCGCGGGATTATAGAATACAAGGCAAATCATTGCCTGTAAGCAGGTAATTAGTATTCCAATATCTCTACTCTGTTCCCTTTTGAGCTACGCGGTCTGCACTTTCCAGATCCAGCTCATTTCATCCCTTCACGATGTCCGGCGAACGGCGAATCAAGACCTTGAAGACGAGGCAGAAGAGCATTCTGATGTCCTTCGGTCTCATCAAGACGTTCGTGGACGACTTCAATGAGGAAACCGATGCATGTGAAGTATCGGTCCGATTAGAACATCTCGTCAATTTGTGGAACGATTTCAACGGCAATCAAGCAGAGCTCGAAACGCTCGACGAAGTTGCTATCGACGATCACCTTAAAAGCCGCGTTGATTTCGAGACCTCGTACTTCAAAGTGAAGGGATTCCTACTGTCCATGAATAAAGAAACACCGGTTTCCCCTCGCACGTCTTCGTCCTCTACATTCACCGCGCACAGCCCTGTACAGTCGTCGCATGTAAGGTTGCCCGACATAAAACTGCCCAACTTCGCCGGAAATCTCGACCAATGGCTAAATTTCCACGATCTCTTCGTGTCCCTAGTCCACTCGTCGCACGAACTCTCTAACATTCAAAAATTTTATTATCTACGGTCTTCGCTGTCCGGAGAAGCGTTGAAGCTGGTCCAGACGATAGCCATTAGTGCAAACAACTATCAAGTCGCTTGGAATCTACTACTCGATCATTATCAAAATCCGCTGCGTCTAAAACAATCCTACGTCGATGCCCTATTCGAATTTCCGTCCATCAAAAGGGAGTCCTCCACGGAATTGCATTCCCTAGTTGAAAAATTTGAGGCCAACGTCAAGGGTTTAGCTCAATTAGGAGAGAAGACGCAGTTCTGGGACGTTCTTTTGATTCGTATGTTGAGCATCCGCTTGGATCCGACTACTCGAAGGGATTGGGAGGAACATTCATCCACGTTGAATGTTATAACCTTCAAGGAGCTTACTACGTTCATCCAGCGACGCGTGACAGTTCTTCAAACCATCGGGAAGACCATCGACACTTCTTCATCGGTTCCCAACAAGAAATTGGGGCAACGGGTCATCGCCAGTCACGGCGCTAGTCAAATGAGTCAACGCAAATGTATATTTTGCTCGGATCACCATCCACTATACCAATGCATCGTGTTTTCAAAAATGAGCGTCGATGAAAAGGAGAAGGAGGTCCGGCGCCACCAACTGTGCCGGAATTGTCTTCGTAAGGGGCACCAGGCGAAAGAATGTCCATCTTCGAGCACCTGCCGCAAGTGTAGAGGTCACCACCATACCCAACTGTGTTTTAACCCTGCACAAGTCAACTCTAAAGTCATCGAGCCCCCTCAGCCCAAGGAGAGCGGAAGTCATCAACCAACCGATCAACCTTCTGCGTCGGTGTCAGCAACACTCGCCGACCATGCTAGCTATGCCTCAGCTGGACGAGGACGTAAGGGTGTCCTACTTGCTACAGCGGTTGTCATTGTCGTCGACGACAACGGGGTCGAACATACAGCTAGAGCCCTGTTAGATTCTGGTAGTGAGTGCTGCTTCGCTACGGAATCGTTTTCCCAACTCATCAAGGTCCAGCGCAAACGTATCCATCTTCCAATCGCCGGAATAGGACAGTCTTCGACAGAATCTCGCTTCAAATTCGCATCAACAATTCGATCACGTGTGTCTGAATTCTCCGCCAACGTGGAACTGCTCGTCTTGCCAAAGGTCGCAATCGATTTGCCCTCTACGACGATCAACACATCTTCTTGGAACATACCATCGGGGGTTCAACTGGCCGATCCCGCTTTCTACGAGCCTTCCAAAGTCGACCTGATTCTGGGCGCCGAAATTTTCTTTGATTTGTTCAAGGTATCAGGTAGAATTTCACTGGGCCCAGGTTTACCAGTCCTCGTCAACTCCGTTTTTGGCTGGGTAGTGTCCGGGCGAAGTGCTCACCATCCAACAACTGCACCTATCGTCGCCAACGTCGCTTCCATCGTTGACCTGCACGAGCTCCTGCAAAAATTTTGGACAATCGAAGAAGATGGAGTTCAATCATGTTATTCAGTCGAGGAAGCAGCTTGTGAAGAACACTTTCGCCGTACGGTCACTCGCACACATCAAGGACGGTATGTTGTCAGCTTGCCCATCAAGGAAGAAATCCTCGCCAATCTTGGGGACAATCGTCGCACCGCTATTCGCCGCTTCCACTTTCTGGAGGGGAAACTCACCAAGAACGAAGAGCTTTACCAGCAGTATCGAGACTTTATGGAAGAGTATTTGAAACTCGGTCACATGCAACTTGTAAGGGACTCCCAGCATACCCATCTACCGCGGTATCATCTCCCGCACCATGCCGTAATAAAAGAGGATAGTACTACAACCAAAGTACGCGTGGTATTTGACGCTTCCTGTCCTACAATCAAGGGACCTTCCTTGAACAATGCTTTAATGGTGGGGCCAATTGTGCAAGAAGATCTGCGGTCGATCACGATGCGGTCCCGAATCTATCCAGTTCTGCTCAACGCTGACATCAAACAAATGTATCGTCAAATACTAACGGACGAGAAAAGCAACAGCCTACAGCATATCGTTTGGAGATCATCTCCTGAAGCACCGTTGCAGACGTATGAGCTTAAAACTGTAACATACGGTACCGCCAGTGCACCATTTCTTGCGACTCGAGTGCTCAAGCAACTGGCAGACGACGAACATAGCGAGTTTCCAAAGGCAGCCACGGTTCTTCGAAAAGATTTCTATATCGACGACCTATTCTCAGGAGCAGCCACGGTAGAAGAAGCTATCGACCTGAGAATTCAACTAGAATCTCTGCTCAAGAAGGGCGGATTTGAGCTTAGAAAATGGGCTTCCAACGAACCAGCCGTCATACAGGACGTCCCACTTGAGAATAGGGCTCTCAAGGACACCATTGACTTCGACAAGGAACAGTGCATAAAGACTCTTGGTTTGCATTGGGAACCAGGCACAGACGTACTTCGCTACAAAATCTTCCTGCCATCTACCTTTCCAACCGACGAAGGACTCACAAAACGTATGCGTATGGCACTCTCCCACATCGCAAGACTATTCGATCCTTTGGGACTTGTGGGGCCAGTCATCACAACCGCAAAAATTTTTATGCAAGGAATCTGGTGTCTCATCGACGAAGATGGCAAACCTTGGAGTTGGGATAAAGAGCTGCCTGCTTCATTCAAAACCCGATGGAACAATTATCAGTCCCAGCTTCCCAACCTAAACGAGCTGCGTGTGGCCCGCTGCGTCATATTTCCATCGCCGACAACGTTGCAAATCCACATTTTCACTGATGCATCTGAAAACGCATATGGGGCATGCGTCTACATTCGGTCTACAAGTACCGCAGGCGACGTGAAGGTAGCATTACTGGCCTCAAAATCGAAGGTGTCTCCACTCAAGAAACAGAGCATTCCGCGACTTGAACTGTGCGGCGCGCTCATTGGTGCTCAACTGTATGAAAAGGTCGTCGCATCTCTCCAACTCAACGCCGACACTTTCTTTTGGGTCGACTCAACAGTCGTACTATGCTGGCTAAAGTCTCCTCCTTCAGCGTGGACAACATTCGTAGCGAATAGGGTATCAAAAATCCAACTAGCCACCGTCAACTGCTCGTGGAATCACATCGCAGGCGTGCAAAACCCGGCTGACCTCATCTCGAGAGGAACTACTGCAAACGACATCGTAGCAAGCAAGCTTTGGTGGAACGGGCCGGACTGGTTGGCTCAAAAAATGACGGAATGGCCCACAGCACAACTAAACTCGTCACAGTCAATGGAAGCTCTTCAGGAGGCGAAAAGGACCCAAACCGTTGCTGTCACAGCTACCGAGGAGCTGTCCTTTATCGATGAGTACATCCTCAAGTACTCGAACTACTATCGAATGTTGCGCGTCACAGCCTACTGCCTCCGTTTTGTGCGAAAATGTCATCGAAAGTTCTCTGAGCAGCCATCAACCGAACCTCCCACTTGTTATCTCACCACGGACGAAATCAAATCTGCGGAGTTGGCGCTCATTGCTATGGTCCAAAGGCAGTGTTTTAGCAACGAATGGGAGCAACTCCAGCAGCGGAAACCTATATCACCGAAATCGCGACTACGATGGTTTCATCCGTTCATAGACGAGCATCGGGTACTTCGACTAGGCGGTCGACTCAGCAAATCGCAGTTACCATACGACAGCAAACATCAAATCCTACTACCATCATCCCATCCAATCTCGGCACTACTTCTCCGATCTCTGCACCTTCGGCAACTCCACGCAGCCCCACAACTTCTCCTAGCAATTCTTCGTACTCGGTATTGGGTCATAGGGGCCAGAGATATTGCCAAAAGGATCACTCGTAATTGCGTCGTTTAATTCCGAAATCGTCCTAAGTCCATTCAACAATTTATGGCGGAATTACCTACGGCGAGAGTTTCTGCTGCCAGACCGTTTACTACGACAGGCGTGGACTATTGGGGCCCAATCCAGGTGAAATCCCAGCATAGAAGAGCAGCACCCACTAAGGCGTATGTGGCCGTGTTTGTCTGCTTTAGTACCAAAGCAGTGCATTTGGAATTAGTGGCAGATCTTACAACAGCAAAATTCATCCAGGCACTACGCAGATTTGTATCACGGCGTGGACTTTGCTCCGACATCCACAGCGATAATGGTCGGAATTTCGTCGGTGCCGCAAACGAACTGCGGAAGTTGGTTACCAGCACAGAACACAAGGCGGCGATTGCGGAGGAGTGCAACGTTCACGGTATTAGATGGCACTTCAATCCACCTGCTGCTTCCCATTTTGGTGGACTATGGGAGGCGGCCATTTCCTCTGCGCAGAAGCACTTTCATCGAGTACTAGGTCCACACATATTGCCCTTCGACGAAACCGAAACGTTACTCACTCAAATTGAGTGTTGCCTCAATTCAAGACCAATAATTCCTATCAGCGACGATCCTAGTGACCTCCAGGTGCTAACGCCGGGCCACTTCCTCACTGGCTCAGCTTTGAAAAGCGTTCCTGACAACGACTACACCGATATTCCGCTCAACCGTCTTCACAAGTGGCAACAGACGCAGAAGATCTTCCAACATCTATGGCAGAGATGGCACCTTGAATACTTGGCTACCCTTCAGCCGCGAACGAAATGGCTGCAACCATCGACTGGCATTGAAAAAGGGCAGCTGGTTATCATAAAAGATGAAAATACTCCACCGATGTGCTGGCGGACGGCACGCATAATTGGCCTACACCCTGGAACCGATGGCATAGTTCGTGTGGTTACACTGCGAACATCACAAGGAACCTGCATGAGGCCAGTATCCAAATTGTGCTTGCTTCCATTTGCTGCGTCATCACCAAGCAAAACAATTCCATCAGAAGATGCTTCGATCCAGTCATCGACGAACCAAGAGGAAACAAAATCTCCGGAACCAGCAGCCACTACTTCCAACGATGCCAACAGAAGCCTACAATGACAAGGAAATACAATGCCCTTTTCTCAAAGGGACAAGGTGAGAACCTGTCCATTTAATTTAACATTCGCGAAACCCGCTACCGGGTCTTTTGTTTTCGATTTTTTTCAACTAGCCCGTCGACGAAGTCCAAAGTATCAGCAGCAAACGAGATTCCTGATCTGATGATGCATAAACGTCAACCAAGCACGAGTTCGGACCGGCATCAGCAGATGGGAAACAACAACAATACGAGGGATAACCTGCAGAAGAAAATTGATTGGAATCAGAAAGGCGTTTTCTGAAGGGGCCAGAATGTTCATGTATCACGAAAGCGCTTCATCTGGTTTACTACCTGTGCACCGTCTTTCGGTAAAATACGAGTGACGACTCCCTCGACTCCGACATCTCAACGAATGATGACAGAAAAATGACAAGCAGCCCTTCGGAAATGAAAGATGGAGGAAAAACGATTTCCGATCACCCCTCGGATATAAAAGGCCTTCGAAGACGTCATCGGCTCTCTTTTTCGCTCCGGTCGTCATCTATACATGGAAGTGCACGGAAAACGTAATGTAAATTAAGAAATTATAAGTAGTGTTTAAGAAATAAACGGCATGAAATATAGTGAATTAGAAGTTTAAAAGTAAAAATAAAGTGAAATTATAGCATGAACTAGAATAAAGTGAATTCTTAAACAAAAGTGGACTAAGAAGTGTAGTGCGTGAGTGATCATCCGAAGTACTGAGGGAGAACAGAAAATTGGGAACTACTTCCTGACCTGGGACACTGAACAGCGGTTTCTCAGCTATCGTTCACCGTTCACCTACGTTATCGACACACCTAAACGTTTAACTCCACTAACCGCATGACCACGAAGCCCACAAAATAAAAAAATTAACTAATTAACCACGGCAGACCCCCTTGGGCTGATCATATAACACAGATGCCGGAGAAATGACAAGTGAATATAATGTTTATAAAATTAAGAAGAGACCATCGGGTATGTGACAGGTCACGCACGATGCCTTGTTGTTTGCAGTTCGGGATGATATACAAAATTATGCTCTGAATATACCTCATTTGATGGAAAATCTTCAAACTTGATTTATTTCAATTTTTACAGATAGAATATTTTGAACAAAGGCTTTTCTGATAGGTAAGACCACAAGCTGAAACCCCATGGAAAAAGATATTAGGTTCATGCAAGTTCGATAATATGTAGGTTCCTGGTATGCGTGCGCCGCCATGAGCCTCTGGGTCTGCCTCAGCTACGATATCCTGCTGGATTCCAATCAAACGCTTGCTTGCAGATTTCGTTTCCGCCCCTGCGTAGAGTGTGGCCGACCCACCTCCACTTTCGCTCCCGAATTTCTGTTGCTCTCGGCTTTTGATGACATCGACGATGGAGCTCCACGTTGGAGATCCAATTGTGAGGCCACCATGCACGAATTATATACCGCAGGCATTTATTGATGCAGACCTGCAGCCGTTGAGTGTTCTCCACTGATACACACCAAGTTTCACTGGCGTATAGCAACACAGATTTCACGTTCGAGTTGAAAATTCGGATTTTGGTGCGTCGACTGATATGGTTGTTTTTCCATACATTTCTTGAACTCGCAAAAGCAGCCCTCGCCTTCTTGATCCGTGCACCTATGTCGATCTTGGTGCCGCCATCGGCCGCCATTTGGCTACCAAGATATTGGAAGCTTTCAACATTCTCCACTGATTGCCCAGCTACCGTAAAGCTGGAAGGGTTGACCGTGTTTACATCCAACGATTTGGTCTCCTTGACGTTGATGGTAAGATCTGCGATTGGCAAGATCATCGAGCTTGTTCTGCATATCAGAGCGCCGTTGAGCTAGGAGAGCAACGTCATCAGCCAGTTCGAAGTCATTTAAGTGCTCCATGTTAATGAGCTGCTACAGCAATCCACGATTTGGTTCACGGCCAATCGCACCTACCAGGATCTCGTCGATTACGATGAGGAATAGTAGCGGTGATAGGATACATCACAGCCTCACTCCAGCAACGATCCGGATGGGATCGGACAAAACACCGTTGTGCAGTACTATGCACGAAAATGCCCTGTACTGTGCTTCAATGAGGCCGATGATTATCTCAGGGAGGCCCTTGCGCCTCAGAGCTTCCCACATGTTTTCGTGATTGAGGCGGTCGAAAGCTTTTTCGTAATCAATGAACACCAGGTAGAGAGACTCTTGGAATTCATTGATTTGCTCCAGAATGATACGGAGCGTGACAATATGGTCCACACAGGATCGTCGGGCACGGGATCCTGCTTGCTGCCGTCGGAGAGTTGCGTAAGGATCACTTTGCAGAGGACTGTGCGCGTCTCAGCTGATGTGCGATCAACCCCCTGGGCCCTGTTCAATTTTATGCTACGGATGGCTGCTTCTATCTCCCATCAGTGAAGCTTCGGTGTTCACATGGGTAATGCGTCGAACCCTTGGCGGATCATGCTGAGGTGTTGATGGCGTGGCCGACACTTGAAAAAGGTACACTTGAAAAGGTGCTCGAACCAGCGTTTCAACTGGTCTGCCGGGTCGGTCAGCAACTGTCCAGACGAGTCTTTCACGGGCATCGTAGCATTCGTCTTGATCCCACTAAGGCGACGTAGAGGGGACGGATGTCGCCGGTGTTTGCGGCTTTCTCGCCTTCATCGGCTATGGAGTCCACTCACGCTTTTTTGTCCCGTCTATATGAGCGTGTCACTTCCTTCTCGAGAGCCGAATAGCGCTCACGGGCTACGGCTTTGGCTGCTCGTATTTTCGTTCGCTCTATCGCGGCTCTGCCGTTCCTTCGCTCCTCTATCTTCCTCCAGGTATCATCTGTGATCCACTGCTTTCTTCGGGTGCGTAGCTCACCCAAATTATTCTCACCGGTGGCGATGAAGGCGTTCTTGATGGCGCTCCATTGATCTTCTACGCTTCCACCTGCTGGAATATCCGCAGCATGGTTCTCTGGCTCCTCGACCAAGGACCTTTTCACCGCAGCGTCTTCCAGTCGGCGTGTGTTGACCCGGCGCCCAATTTTCTCCTCCTAGCATTCTGGGAAATGGCCTGCCGGGAATTGGGATTTGCTTGGAACGACATTCGTGGAACCGACATTCGGGAAAAAGAAGCATAACCACATTTTGTTACTCCGGGATGCATCTGGGAATTTAAAAAACTTTAATTCATATATCCGTCTATTTTCGTTTAAAGCAAGGGTGCTGCATATTACAATTTCAGTACCAGGGTCGACGCCTTCAGGTATGACACAAATCCAGAAATGATCAATCTTCTGGAACGCGATTTTGATATCTCCAAAGAAGAGTATGTATGCTTCCTTCCGGAAGGCATTCCTCCAGGAGTGTCATGTGAGATTCCTTCGGCAATTCCTTTACAGATTTCTAAAAGTTTCTTCAGGGATACTTTCAAGAAAAAAAAGATTCGGAAGTTCCTTCCGGAATTCTTTTAATCAAGACATCCTCTTAAAATTCACACAAGAGTGGTTTTTGAGATTTACCAGGATCAGTGAATCAAAATTCAACCATCGCGCAACAATAAAGACAATGTCGCAACCTGTGTTTGTTGCAACAATCCACCCAATGCGACATAAGTTTGTCCCAACATGAAAATAATAGGATAAACATCATGCATCTCGAGTTTAAAGATTTTCGAGTCTTGCATTGCGATTTTCGAACGGAAACTTCGAGTCGGTAAACACTGCAACTCTGCTTAAAATCTATCATCAAACAGTTTCGACTTTGGGTTAGTAATAATTAATTATTCACGAGTTGAAAAGTACGCAACAAATTCAGCTTCCGTTTTGTCTGCAACACAAATTTTCGAGATCATGTCATTATCTGTTACCAGTAGGGATAAAGAGTAATTGTCGCGCCTTCTTTGTTGCTTGTTTTGTGCCTCTTTTGTCTGACAATTATCTTCACTGACCAGGATTTCCTTCCGAGATTCTTACAGAAGGTTCTTCTGATTCTTAGCAATTTCCTACGGGAATTCATTCAAGATTACTTTACTTTAGATTACTTTGGATAATTTCAGAAATTCTTTCTCATATTCCTCCAGAAGTTTCTTCTGAGGAATCGTCATAATTTATTTCTTTATTTTTCAATGAAATCTTTCTGGAACTCATCTCAAATTTTTCAGCAGGAGTTTCTTCTGGAACTTTGATTTTAAATACTTTTTCAGCGATTTTGCTTGATTCTATCTTTATTTGTCTTGGGGTTTCCTCCTGGATTTCTTACTGCGTTTACTCCAAGAGTGCCTTCTGGGAATCTTCCAAGAATTTATTCTAGGAATCCTCCAAGAGCTGCTTCTGGGTGTCCCGAGGAGTTGCTTTTATGAATTCTCCAGGAGTTTTTTTTTTATGTAAAACCTTCAGAAGTTTAGTATTCCTTATACACATCTTCCAGGAGTTATTTCTGGGATTTCTTCAGAAGCTCTTCTGAAAATCTTCTTGGAGTTTCTTGAGGGAATTTTTCAGAAGTTCTTTCAAGGAATGCTACAGGAGTTCTTTCTAGCAACTTTCTAAGATTTCCTTGTGGGAAACCTACCAGGGTTGATGGAATTACTTTAGTAGTTCTTGGAAAAATCTTTAGGGCGAATTCCTGGATTTCAGACTAAACTACTGTTCCGTAAATTCCTGAAACAGGAATGTTTGAAGTATTTCCTACGAAAATTCTTAGAAGAAATCCGTTAGGGAATCTGAATGAACCACAGGAGGTAGGAATCCCTAGCAGGAGTTACTGAAGCAATCCAAGGTTGCAGTTTTCGTGGTAATCGAAAATGTAAATTTAGGATAAAAGTTCTGTAAGAGTTATCAGAAGGAAGTTCCTGGATACATGGATATTGGATATCCTGGAGGAATCCCCGGAAGTAACACCAATAAAAGCACCCCAACACAATAGAATTGCTCGATTATTCGGGGTGATAACCGATTCGGACCATCAATTGTTTTATATGCATATCCCACCTGTAGTTGATTTATTATGGTATTATGCTACTTGTATAACACTTGAAACATAAGTTGGTTAAATTGTTCTAAAGTATAAGAAAAAAAGAAGTAAAATTATGCATGAGAGCTGAATAAAAGTGTGTTGTAAGCCACTCTAGCGCATACATCGTTTATGTAATTATGGGTACCTCCGTATCAATGTTGAAATATAAATAACTAGTATTCGAGGGAAAATAATTGATGCAAATTTTAGTGTTGACAAAAATGGATAGTGATAAAAACGGTTCTACGACATTACCCGGAAAACCATTACCCGGAAAACCATTTACCGGAAAGACCATTTACTGGAATGAACCATTTACCAGAATGTACCATTTATCGGAATGAACCATTTTCCGGAAAACCAATTATCGGAAAACCTTTTTTCCCGAAATCTGTTTCCAGATTGCACAGCGATATCCAGACATTTGATCCCATGGCTTTTGCGCCGATCGTCTTTCGACCCAAACCATTACTCGGTCATTTAGCTGAACACTAGTTTCACCAAATTATGATTAGCAGTAAATTGGTTAACCGACAGAGCTGTCATGTAGTTACATACATGTGGTTCATCTACGAGTTTGTATAAATAATGTGCTGAATGTGGTTGCAGATATTTGCCCTTCTTTTAAGATGGGCTCTTCTTACTAGGTTTACTGTTAAGGTCGTACAGTTCAAACTATTTCCCGGAAATACATTTCCCGGAATAATGCAATTCTTAGAAATCCATTTTCCGAACTGCCCCATTTTCCGAAATGATCCATTTCTCGGAAAGGCATAGTAAAACCTGTTGATAATCAAGTTCAAGAAAACCAAGCCCAAAAACTATATTCGGAATATATTTTTCACGATTAAACTTGACTTGAACTAGATTCTCGGTTCAGCTCACTTAGCAAAGTTGAGCTGAATGAACATTTTTAGACTGACAACGAAACTGTAGCTTTCCATATGACATTTTCTTCTTTTTGTCGAATATTGTGCTTCAAGGTTTATTTACGAAGTTTATTGCAGTCGAGCTGATTGCTGTATAGGAGATTTGCCCTTCTTCAATTTATAGGCTGTTCTTTCTAACGATGTAATGTTACATAATTGGCTGGCGACTAATCTATTAATTCCATCTAGTGCTTTTCCTTCTTAAAAAAAATGGACTGTTCTTTTGATTTAAATTGTTATAGAGCTGTTTGATCACCATGTTGATTATTGGAAATTGCTGCTTTTTATGTAGGCATTTTGCCCTTCTTTCATTGCATCAAGTTGCATCGTGCTAAACTTGATTAGCGAAACTATATACTTTGTCTGATATGTTTCCTTTTTTTTTAAATATGTTGTTCTTTCAACTAAGCCTGTTACAGAATTGTTTAAATAACAAACTGTAAATTTCACTCTTCGATATTTTCCCTTTTTCTAGTAGCAACAGGCTGTTCTTTCGATGCCTGTTTTCGGTCACTTTTCATATTTTTTTTCCGAACATGCACATTTCAGTACCGTCCACCCCCGTTGGTGTAACCGCGTCTCATCTGAACATTTTTTTTTGTTTGACCCCCGCTTATCTTGTTCAAATTGTTCAAACGTCATTTTGCTCAGAGAACGGGATGAAACGAAACACAGAATCAAAATAAAACAACAAAAAAAGATTTCCATTAGTGTGTTTTTCGATGCCCCACAGAGTTACTAGAAGTTTAAAAATGAATCCCATTGGTTTGTAAGAGGTGTCATTCAAACCAACTTGGTACAAGGCCCAAGTCACAGAGAGTCACGGCAGCGCAGGGTTTTGTTGCGTAGAAATCATTGTGACTTACTTCTAACATATAAATATTTACTTGCTAGAAGTAAGTCACAACGACTTCTGTGCAACAAATCTCTGCGCCACCGTGACTCGTCTGTGACAAGTGTGTTACTTGAGGGTAAATATGTTTCCGGTAAATAGAACATTCCGGTAAACGGTACATTCCGGTGATTGGTTTTCTGGTAAATGGCATTCCGGGTAATGGTTTTCCGGGTAATGGTATAGAATCGATAAAAACGGAACCAACCTGTACTGTGACATCACATAGAATTAAATAACAGGTGGACCCATAAAAGTATTTAACTTGTGTTTTTTTTCATACAAGCTTGAATCAGTCTAGCGAGAGGTTAAGAAAAACACAAATTTGAAATTCTGAAGTGCTCATAAAAAGTGTTTGAAAGCTAACAATCTTTCGAACAAAACCAAGAAAACCAAATTTGGCAGGTATGGTGTTTTGAAAGATGAAAGCACCGATACGGCAAACACCAGAATCAAACATAATACATCAGAAAAAAAAACATCTCAAATTTCAGCAGTCATGGAAAATCCATCTCACTGCCTTTTATGTTCACACTAAATCATCCTTCTTAGAGCAGCAGGCATCTTTCGTAACATGATAGCCATTTTTACCACTGAATTGAGTTCTCACTCATGTGGTCATCGTATTAGCTCTGAAGAAAAAAAAACCCGAAATGCTGCGTAATCATAAGGGTACAACTTCGGTAGACCCTTTTCCCACTTAGGTACATCTCTTCATTCAGAAGTGAGCTCTCCCATTTTTCCAACCGTTTCGAACTGGTGCGCTTTGGAAAGGCTTGATGGACTCGAGGCTTTACGAACAAAAAAAAATGTTTAAACTCATGTTCTTCAGTTTCCGAAAGTGGGAAAAGTGTTTTATTTTTCATGATGCGGCAGAAAAGTGGGTGCAAATGGAATCATCATGTGAGTTTCCGAGAGTTTTTTTTAGCTCAAGGTGTCAGAATTACAATCCGTATTTAACTGACCGACCATATATGCAAATTTTCAAATATAAGAAAAATTCTTTAATCTTCTTGATGACATCAAATCTTAAACGAGTTTGTTAAGCACCAACAAGCTTGATGGACGTCCGTCATCCATGTGTCCATCTTAGTACTAGTTATTACTCTCATGACAGTCAGTGCAATCATTCAGAGCGTCAAAGCACATTACTCATGCAGTGGATTCCGAACCATTCCTCACAGCTGGAAGCAAAAACTCCTCCAACAACCCTTTGTGATTGATGTCAGCGCGTAATTATTTTCTTCTCAACTGCCTACGTATGAAAATCTGCAACCAATCCCATAATCTCCATGCTTCTTTCCGGTAGTGGGATCTCATCTCATCTTGTCATGGTCGTGGCACCCAAGTTCCCATCGCGAGCGAGCGCATCAGATGGCAGTGAATTAATCAAGCGAACTGATTCTTCGTACTTACGACGATGATGACAATCGTTTCTCATCCCAACTGCTTCCTCCAAAGTAAAGTGTGTAGGTATATCTGCTTCCCTGATGATGGGCGTTTGAATTGTAATTATCCCTGCTTATGATGAGGATGGCTGTCGTGGACAACGATGACGACCAAATGATAATGATATCCACTCAGCATTCATCACCAATGCACTGCTGGGGGAACTCAGGGCCGGAAAAATTAAATTCACTGTCATATATCGAGATTTTCAGTCCGGGGCTAACTCTGTTACCGCTGAACAGCACAATTGTGCTGGTTCGTCACGAAAGGGATATTCGAGATGTGTATGTAGAGAAGAAAATGAGAAAGTAGATACGATATTAGTGTGAGAAATAATAAAACTTTTTACATTATAAAAGAAAAGTTTTCAGAAACTTGATTTTGCCCTTGAATCGGAATTTTTAAACATAACTCCAGCCCTGGTAAAATAGGAAAACGAACGGGATAACATTGGTAAAAGTAGTTCCCCAGATTGGGATAGATGACATTCGATCATAATCTTATTTGCAACTTGGGCGCATTTTTTTCTTCTGTTGGAAGTTCGTGTCATTAATCAAGCGAGCCAGTGATATCACTTCGGTCGAGTTTTACGGGATTGGGGAAAAAGTTGTCTATGACAGCAATTCCGCTTCATTATGATCTTGGTTTTCCCTGCACGTGGATTTATCTGATTCAATGGGCTTATCCGCGCTGTCACATATTTTAATACGAGTTTCTTTAATGACCTTCATAATTTAATTAACAGATCCTCAAGTCCACAATGATACATATTAGC